>NC_069499.1:134390388-134690388 GCF_027579735.1 Bombina bombina | reverse complement strand
GTTATATATTTCACTTCATTATAAAGTAAGACACTGGAAAAAAACATCTGTTTTACACACAAATCAACACAAAAACAACAACAACTGTTTTTGTGATTTAATTTACTCAATGGGACCTTTGTTGGTTTCAAATAAATAAAAAAACAAACAAAGCTTTTATAGCTTAAGCCAAGTATGGCCTTTTAATGCAATTAAAGGGACAGTAAAACACCTTGAGATTTGTATTATTAAAGGTTTACTTATGAGTAGTAAAATAACTTTCATTATTTAATTTTGCCCCCTCTTCATGTTGATCAAGCTCTGAAAATAGAGGATTTTTTTTATTCTCAGAGCTGGAAATGCACACTGCATTATTCTCAAGGCTAACCCTGCTACATACAATTTGTTAATGATGTAAGCGAAATCCAAGAGATAAGATTAAAAGTCCATCTTTGATAATAACATTTTTTTTTTTATTACAAGTTGGATCTTTTGATTAAAATTTCTCTCTCATGCTGAGCCATTTTTCTGCAGAAGCAGTGTTTAGACCTTTAGGGGGTGGAGGTGAGCGCCAAAGTAGGCTGAGGAAGGGAAAGGGGGACAACTGTAGCCCACAATGTGGGTCCTCCTACTAGTAGTTATGGAGTGAATGTACAAAAGATATATGCTAAAATGGGTATACAAGTTAAAAATGTATATCAATATTTATTCCACACAATCGGTTAAAAATATCAGTGATCTTCTAAAACATACAGTCAAAAAGATATATTACACATTCATAAATAATCATGGATCCATGTACAATAACGAAATGTAGAAAATGACATAAAATCTGAAAAAATAATAAAAATAAAAGTAAAAATGACCTGGTGCACCTAAAAACGTCTGACAATGAATGACCTGATAGGCCAAGTGTCTTAGTATGGGTGGTACTCTATGGTACAATCCGGATATTGATGAGTGTTCTTATGATTGTATTTATCCAAACAGATAATGGTGTGAAAAAAAGGGAAAAGTGTCTATATTATATATCCGATTCAGAAAAATTCCAAAATAGTGTGTATCCTGTGATCCCAAATGTGAAGAAAATATAAGTAACTTTGCAAAAAATGTGGAAATCCTCAAATTGGTGAAACAAAAAGAAATTAGTCTTTCAAAAGTTAATCAATAAGTGTCCAAAATGATATAGTGGATTCTGTGCAGTGAAGTTGTCTCCCAGTTGGATACAATAAAACAAAATAAAACTGTGCAAAAACCATATTGACTTCTTATTACTTATTTTGTATCATTATAAAATGAAAATAACTGCTCGTTCTCTCAGCACTCACGATGCGCAAGCACAACTCATCCATTATCTGTTTGGATAAATACAATCATAAGAACACTCATCAATATCCGGATTGTACCATAGAGTACCACCCATACTAAGACACTTGGCCTATCAGGTCATTCATTGTCAGACGTTTTTAGGTGCACCAGGTCATTTTTACTTTTATTTTTATTTTTATTATTTTTTCAGATTTTATGTCATTTTCTACATTTCGTTATTGTACATGGATCCATGATTATTTATGAATGTGTAATATATCTTTTTGACTGTATGTTTTAGAAGATCACTGATATTTTTAACCGATTGTGTGGAATAAATATTGATATACATTTTTAACTTGTATACCCATTTTAGCATATATCTTTTGTACATTCACTCCATAACTACTAGTAGGAGGACCCACATTGTGGGCTACAGTTGTCCCCCTTTCCCTTCCTCAGCCTACTTTGGCGCTCACCTCCACCCCCTATCGTTTTCTGTTTACATCGGGTACACTAGGGTATCCGTTGAGGAGAGCTAGAGGTATTCCCAATCCCCTCCCCCCCATCTGTCTTCTGCGCAGGATCTACATTCACTCTCTTTAGTGTTTAGACCTTTGACATTTTTCTACTTAAACTCAACTAAAATGGATATAAAATAAATATACCAAAATATCACAGAATTGGATAAAAGTGAAATAAATGTGATAATGCTACCAGATAAAAAAAGTGAACCGAAAAATAAAAGTTCATATATAAGGATATGTTCGTTCTCTTTGGATTTATTTCCCCGCTCCTCTGCGTTCCTCCGTGTAGAGAAAAGGAAACAAAATATGCAACATAGTGTAACTCTGTAACTACTTAAAATAAGATAGTTCTGCTTGTTAACGAGTGATTACTCACATGTGTTGGAGCTTAAAACCAAGCTCAGGGGAATGCACACTCCCACTTTATACTGGTGGGAAAACAGTTACTCTCAGGCAGATATCTTAAAAACAAATATTTATTAAAATATATAAAAGGCGTCACAAATGCACCCAAAACACCTATGGCATAGATGAGCAATATTATGTATGAGATTACTCAAAAGAGCAGTACCAAGTCCTGGATGGAAAAGCAGAAACTTAACCGCTAAATCCTCCACCTCGCAATACCAGTAAAGAACGCTCCTCCCCCAGGTGTTCAAACAAGTGTAAAGACGCACTGGAGAGTCTATCGTTACAATTCCGACGTACGTTTCGCTGGATCAGCTTTCTCAAGGAATGAAGTGTGCATGTCCGTGTTTCCTTTTAAACCCCTAGTAGATGACAAACCGGAAACTGGAAGTTGCATCCTCCATTTTGGAAATGGGCATCATTTTTCAACGTACATACATACTAATACATTCCGCCATGAGTTCAACCTCTTTCTTATTTTTAGTCAAAATAGGGCATCTGTACAAGTTGACTTTATATATGCATAGCGGTTAAGGTAAAACGTCACATTTGATTCATTTAGTTTACAATACATGTATATATATATATTGATGTTAACTTCATGTGTAAATAAAACGCTTCACAGGATAACCATATCTCCCTTATTTTTGCTTCTTAGTGTATTTATCACGCATACAAATGTTAATTATCCCAGGTGTTGTTTTGAACATTCTATGCATATGAATATTTAAATGGACTATGTTTCACATTATATATGCGATACCTGAACCTCTAAGGATATTTCATTTTCTAAACATCCAAGATTTTTTTGAGCGAGTTATTATGATATAAGGTCAGTCCCTGCCTGCACAATTAATTCAAAAGATTCTTATCTATATGCTTATTCTTTAACCTCAAAACTGCTGATATTCCTAGTTGGCTAAAGGTATCTGAGGAATGATGAAAATATATGTTAGCAACAATGCTGTAAGTGGTTACAGAGTTACACTATGTTGCATATTTTGTTTCCTTTTCTCAGAGAATACACGGAGGAACGCAGAGGAGCGGGGAAATAAATCCAAAGAGAACGAACATATCCTTATATATGAACTTTTATTTTTTGGTTCACTTTTTTATCTGGTAGCATTATCACATTTATTTCACTTTTATTCAATTCTGTGATATTTTGGTATATTTATTTTATATTTCTGTTTGTCACTATACCTAGGTTTTAGGAGTGCACTATTATATATATATATATATATATATATGTTTAGGCTCATTTTGTAGATACAAAATTGATGTTTTGTAATTTTGTTATTAGCACTTTACACTAATACGGCATATTGATTAATTGAATTTACATATTTGGTGTGTAGATAGACTTTTTCTAAGTCTAGGTTTTAAGGTTATTTTTCACACTGTGATCTTTTAGTTCACGTTAATTATTAGGATATTTAGTATTTTCACATACGGAGTGTATCAGATTTGACATATAGAGGTTAAGGTATTTTTACTCATTCAGTAATAACGATATGTCTCTGTTCCATAACAGACGCACTATAGCATCAGGTGCTGATGATTTTTTCAATGACACTGAACACACAGATGAAACATTAGATAGTCTACTGAGAGAAGTTGAAAAGTATATGATTAAGGAAACAAAATTTTTAAAAATATTTAAAAGAGCAGATTACCCCTAGAGGACTACGTATCCTAAAAAATCCCACATTTGGCCAGGACAATCTGATGTTTATGACCAAATGGAATCACATTCTAGAAGAATGTACGAAGAAATGAATGTATCTCATCATTAGCGAAAGAAAGAAACTGTTAGATGAAGCAAATGAGGAAATTAATATGCTGGAACAGAAAATTATTCCCCACATGGAAAATAAACACTATGAGGAGCTTTCAGAGAGAGTGGCAGAGAACATAGACGCATTAAAGAAAGAGATTAAGAATACTAAAAGGAATAAGTACTTTAGAAATTATGAGGATTATAAGGAGAGAAAGGAAAAACTATAAAGCTAAAAATAAAAGGGCGAACACTCAGAATACTGATAATAGTAACAGGGATCCCAATTATCAGAAAGAGAAAGGGTTCAGGCATACTAATAGAAATAACAATAGAGGTAGCACAATGAACAGAGACAATCACACCTCATTGGCACAGAGGGAGAGGGAGAATTACTATACTAATAGAAATGAAGATGATTCCCGCCCAGGTTATAAATATACTGACAAACAGTATGAGATGGGGGGCAATAGGACCACATATAATAGGGGCAATTATTATAGATCTGAACAACGGAGAAGAGATGAGAATGGTTGGCCACAACCAAAAAACCCTTCTAAGAACCAGAGAGTACATTACCAAAAGGAAACCACTACCCATAATAGATTTGACAAATTAGCAAGATTTAGCTCAGAAGATGAGGAGGTTTTTTTAGAGACTGGTAAGAGAAGATACACAAGAACAGATTCAGATCTGTTCAACAAAAGAATGAAAAATATGGACAGAACAGAACACTAAAAAATACATCACAAGGGGGGTGGAGCCAACCACCATCATGGCCGGCCGCACTTAGTTGGAGCTCCCTGTAACAGTTAGAAGATAGAATTTATTAGGTTAATTCCCCAGATCCCAGGTAGTCTTTCCCTGGCTGCAACCCTGTGCTTGAGGCTGAGACTTAGAAGCGACAGTTGAAGAGATTGGCACTGCGCAGGAGAGAAACACAAAAGCACGGATGCCGCACCTGCCTTCTGGAGAGCTGCCCTAGTCTTGACCGCCTAACCTGGGAACGACATCTGTGCCCCTCAACAGCACAGCGCCCTAGGAACTACCTCGCAGCGCAACCGCAGCGGTTGCAGAGCTAGGCATAGCAGCGCAGGTGGAGTGAAGAGTTGCCCCGCTTCTGTCTTTGAGGAGCTGTCACACAGCGGGACGGCCCGCACTGTTCTTTACCGCACAGCAGCGAAGTTAGACTGTTAGGCTGGCTCAGGGAGACTGTGACCCGCTCCGGAGCCCAAAACCTCACACCACCTCAAGAAAGCTGTCCTAAATTTTTGCGCGGCTCACGGCTCAGTGACCTGCTGTCCTCTACTTAGCTCACCACTGACCACCTTTGAGTAAGTAACGGCAGCTTAGTCTGCAGGGGACATCTACAATTTACACATTATTAGCCCTAATTGTGAGTGCACTAGTTGGGGGAAACACTGGGATCAGCCAAGCCATAACCAAATAACAGCAAGCTGTAGACTTGGCGCCATTTGAAAAAAAATAAATAAAAATTCTCCCTGCATAGTGGCGCGAAAACGCCATCTTTAATTTCAACTTAACACAGCGTAGCTGCCTGTCAGACCGGCTCTGCCCAGGGAAACCTACAGTGCGGGACAGTAAAATTGCAGTTCAGTTTAAACAGGGGGCTCTATTTAAGTGTGGATCCTTATCTATCAAGGCTGAAACAACTGCAACCAATCTGCTAATCCTTTAAACGCTAACCACTAGCCACGTGGAACTTTAATTCTTTACAGTTGCCAACAGATATATTGTGCAGCAATCACTTTCTGCTTATCAATTCAAAACCACTAACTTACAAGAGACAGAGACTTTAGAAGAAATAAGCAGCTAACTTTTAATAAACTTCATGCCCCTAGGCCTGTCCTAGCACCACACTTCTAGGCTCTCTGTGGAAACACTTTACTACTGCAGCAGCTGCATTTAACTACTTGCTCTGCTATACAGATGGACTGAGCTACCTCATACAAAGAGCTTCACAAGTTGTTATATATCTTGCCCCTGGGCCGCAGCTGAGGTGCACTCTCCCACTCCCTTTCCTGCTGCACGCTGATGCAGTAGGTCATATCCCCTCACCCCTTTTCCGGCCTGGCCCAGAGGTGGCAATTACCCTAGGGAGAGTGCCCTAATCTTAAATCTACTTATAATACAGCAAGAGTCTTTAAACTTTAAAGGACTGTAATAGTAAGGACTGAAGCTACCGGGCAGGAGCCCCAGCCGCCAGGGATAACCCCATTCTCCCTAGAGTGCACATCTACTTAACATGGCATAAGCACGTTTAGGCCATTAAAGCCTGGCTACCACACAGTGATTCTTCCCTTTCTCTAATTGGGATTACCTAACATACTTGGTTTCTGACCTCTCAAGGACTCATTCTACAACGGGCCCAATTTATCTCTCATCTAATATGTCGCAGACAGCCAGGGGGAAAAAAAACAAGCAGCCATTCTTGCCCAAAAAAACTGTGATGGACCACTTTGGACCCCCAGGAGGGCTATCACAGAGCGATGTGGAACCCCCAGACTCCCCTAGGTCTGATGCCTCAGATCTCACATTAGCTGCTATCCAGAACATTCAACAAGCCACATCTGAGGCAGTCACTCCTTCATTTATTATGGATTCCCTCAAGTCCTTATTAGATAAGCATCATGCCTCATTTACAGCCCAAATGGCGGCCTCTACGGCTGAGCTCAAAAAAGAGATTTCATCAACGAATGAAAGAATAGACACTCTGGAGAGAAGGCAGGAGGACGCCGCTGTGGAGCACTCTAACTTGCAATCCTATACACAACGCCTCGCAGATTATCTAGAAGTTGTGGATGATAAGATAGCGGATTTGGAAGATAGATCTCGGAGGAATAACCTAAGGATCCGAGGTATCCCCGAGTCTGTCTCAGCGGCTGACTTACAACCATACCTAAAAGAACTGTTTCTTGTGCTAGCACCCCCCGCCACGGAAGCTGAAGCCCTGATGGATCGTGCACACCGCTCTCTCAAACCTAAAGGTCTCCCAGATGACCAACCCAGAGACACAATAGTCCGGCTTCACTATTTCACCTACAAAGAGAGAATCCAACGGGCTCACTTCCAGAAACCTCCCCTCCCAGACAAATTTAAAAAGCTGCAAATTTTTCCTGACCTGTCTGCAAGGACTTTACAAAAGAGAAAAACTTTCACGGAAGTTACATCCATCCTTCGGAAGAATGAGATCAGATACAGGTGGGGTTATCCCATTAAGCTACTCATCTTTCGGAACAATCAGATGTTCACTATACAGACCCCTAACAGAGGATATGAACTGCTCAGATTATGGAACCTGTACCCTTCTCAAAAGGAAAAATCACAGTCCAGGCAGACCCAACTGAGAGCCACAGCAGCAGAATGGGAGGCCTCCTCCGCTCAAGTGGAACAGCAAGATGCCACAGATGCCCCCAGAGTTGCAGACTGGGCTACTCCTTCCTCTCGAAAGCTCGGCCAGCAGAAGCACCGTGAAGGACAGGACTGGCCAATTCTTACGCAAAGACACAGATCAGGATCACCAATCTCCTAAGGAAAGCACCTCAGGCTCTGAGGTGTAGACTGCTTTCTCTGGACACTGATTATGTGAAGTCATGTTTTAGTGTGTATTGAAAACATATATTTCCGCATCATTTGGACTTTTGTAGTCGGTATGCTGATCTTGATGAACATTGGACGATAAGTATCTCCCTTTGATCTTGTTTTTTTTTTATTTATTTACAATGTATTCATAGTATTCTGACCACTGTTTATGTAAATTAGCAGAGTTCCCATTGTTTGCTTATTACTTAGCATTGTTCTGTTTCAGGGAAACACATATTTTATCTTCGTCACAAATTCCAGTTAAGTATTCATAGACCTAATGCATAGCACTCACTCCTGCCACCTAGGGTTGCGCTAACTAACAAGTGCTGTGTGCTCAGTGAGGGCCCAACTGCAGCACACTCCCTGTGTACATAACAACCGTGGCTGTAGCAGATATAATAGGAAACTAACCCCTACACATACAGCATCCAGAGACTTCCTATAGTAAACCACTACTCATACGGAGTTCCAGATCCTCACTCGTTAATACAACACCACACTATAGATATCATAGCACTTTGCCACAATCTTAAAGTTTTAGTCACCCACTACGAACACACAATCGCAAGATTATACTATCACACACCCTACCAAAACCAACAAACGGGTTATTTGTCTGCCACAGGGCGCCACAATCTCAGCCCTTTAAATTATTTTGTGTGGTCCAGTTTGAGATGCATAACCGACTGCCAGTTGAAACATTGTTGTTATAAGTAGATTGATACTCTGAAAGATGTTTTGTGTACAAAGTTACTGTTTTTTAATATGTTTAGTGAATGTTCTTTGTTATCACTGTCACATAACTTTAAGTGTCATGTAACCTTATCATTTGACAGGCTATAAGGCCGTTATTCCAATTTTGGATACCCATCACCCCCTAATAACCCACCATCTAGCTCAAGTGCGGCCGGTCCCCCCAATACAGGGCTCACTATTAGCAGTAAATTACTTAAAAATCTTAACAACCCCCCCCCCCCATAAACCCAAGTCCCATCTCCCCCCTACTCAAATGCACTTCCCTTACTAGGGAAGACGATTAAAGCGGTTTCCCTTGGCTATACCGCAATATCTATCTTACAATCCATTTGTATTGTCATAAATTGTGCTGAGTGTCGCATCCCCCCCCCATAGACCCAAGTTACCTTTCCCCCCTACTCAAATGTGCCTCCCTTACTAGGGAGGACGATTAAAGCGGTTTTTCTTGACTATACCGCAACATCTATCCTACAATCCATTAGTACTGTCATAAATTGTACTCAGTGTTGCACCTATCTGGAATTCGACTATATTGGTGCATATACCAAATGCTTTTGGCCTAATGAGTCCAAAGGAGACTCTCCGGTCACCTAATGTGTGTACAGTTCATTATAAAAAAGTTAAAGAAAGGTTCAGTGCATATATGGAGCTTTGTCATACCAGTCTGACCAACTACTCTTATTGTACCTCACTTCATAAAATCATCTGTAGCATGTGTGAAGTTCTATTACTTGTCTTGCAAAGCATTGTATGTTATTATTTTTCTGAACCTTATCAATAATAAAAAATATTAAAAAAAAAAAAAAAAAAAAAAAATACATCACAAGATAAACAAATAGGAAAAAAAGTGAATGAAAATAAAGGCGTTTTTAATTTATCTAGCATTACATTATCAGGGGCACAAATATCTGTTTTAAACAAAGGGTTAAATTTTGCTCCCAGTCACAGAATTAATAAATTTGATACTTTTATAGGGGTACAAAAGTTTATAAGAAACCTGTGTATTAAAAAATACTTTTCTAATAACCCCATAATAAGTAATAGCTCTACAGAAGTAAGTAGATATAAACATGTAGAGGTATGCAACAAATCCTCATTTAATCCCACACAATGCAAATCAGCACCTATGGAGACATTTCTGGAACTAGTCCATAGAGCTATAAAAAATATGAAGATGAACTATAGCTCAAATATGTCGAATGATGAACAATTAGCATTAATAGATTTAAAAAAGAATGATAAGACCGTACCTCCGCGGACAAAGATGGAGGTACGGTTGTAATGGATAAAATTAAATATGATGAGGAATGCCTTAGACAGCTCAATAATATAAATGTATATAAGAAATTGGATTCAAATCCAGTTCTTAAGTATAAAAAGAGATTAGAAGTATACTTGGATAAAGGTCTAAAAGAAGATATCTTAAATAAGAAAGAGTACCTATATATTAACAATAAATTTCCAAAAACTCCCACATTCTATGTATTGCCGAAAATACATAAAGATCTACACAACCCCCCGGGTAGACCTATTGTGTCGGGGCTTAACTCTCTCACTAGTAACCTTTCGGCATATATAGATCAATTCTTGCAAACATATGTCAGAGAGACTAAATCATACCTTAAGGATACTATTAGTATTCTAAATCACCTAGAAAAGCTCAAATGGAATAGAGAGTGGTTGTTAGTAACTAGCAATGTTACGTCGCTGTATACGATAATTGACAAAGAACTTGGGATCTTATCAGTAAGGAACATACTAAAAAAAGATGACTCATTAAACAGTAAACAACTTGAGTTTATTCTGGAAGGTATTGCCATTATTCTCTAAACTAATTACTTCTGGTTCAATCACAATTATTATCTGCAAGTAGGCGGTAAGGCGATGGGCACCAGATTTGCGCCCAGTTACGCCAATTTGGAAAATCAATATATCTACAATTCCCACTGGGCGCAATATCTGGTGTCCTATCATCGTTATATAGATGACCTCTTTTTGATCTGGTCAGGGAGTGAAAGTCAACTATTGGAATTTATGGAACATCTAAAAACTAATGAATTTAAAAGTAGCCCTTACTTGGAATTATAGTAGAACTAAGGTAGAGTTTTTGGACCTTGAAGATTTACATTGAGAATGGCATATTGAAATCAAAAAAACATAATTTATGCTTACCTGATAAATTTATTTCTCTTGTAGTGTATCCAGTCCACGGATCATCCATTACTTATGGGATATTCTCCTTCCCAACAGGAAGTTGCAAGAGGATCACCCACAGCAGAGCTGCTATATAGCTCCTCCCCTAACTGTCATATCCAGTCATTCGACCGAAAACAAACAGAGAAAGGAGAAACCATAGGGTGCAGTGGTGACTGTAGTTTAATTAAAATTTAGACCTGCCTTAAAAGGACAGGGCGGGCCGTGGACTGGATACACTACAAGAGAAATAAATTTATCAGGTAAGCATAAATTATGTTTTCTCTTGTTAAGTGTATCCAGTCCACGGATCATCCATTACTTATGGGATACCAATACCAAAGCTAAAGTACACGGATGATGGGAGGGACAAGGCAGGATTAAGCGGAAGGAACCACTGCCTGAAGAACCTTTCTCCCAAAAATAGCCTCCGAAGAAGCAAAAGTATCAAATTTCTAAAATTTGGAAAAAGTGTGAAGCGAAGACCAAGTCGCGGCCTTGCAAATCTGTTCAACAGAGGCCTCATTTTTAAAGGCCCAGGTGGAAGCCACAGCTCTAGTAGAATGAGCTGTAATCCTTTCAGGGGGCTGCTGTCCAGCAGTCTCATAGGCTAGGCGTATTATGCTCCGAAGCCAAAAGGAAAGAGAGGTTGCCGAAGCTTTTTGACCTCTCCTCTGTCCAGAGTAAACGACAAACAGGGTAGATGTTTGACGAAAATCTTTAGTAGCTTGTAAGTAAAACTTCGAGGCACGGACTACGTCCAGATTATGTAAAAGACGTTCCTTCTTTGAAAAAGGATTAGGACACAATGATGGAACAACAATCTCTTGATTGATATTCTTGTTAGAAACCACCTTAGGTAAAAACCCAGGTTTGGTACGCAGGACTACCTTATATGCATGAAAAATCAGATAAGGAGAATCACATTGTAAGGCAGATAGCTCAGAGACTCTCCGAGCCGAGGAAATAGCCATCAAAAACAGAACTTTCCAAGATAAAAGTTTAATATCAATGGAATGAAGGGGTTCCAACGGAACTCCTTGAAGAACTTTAAGAACCAAGTTTAAGCTCCACGGGGGAGCAACAGGTTTAAACACAGGCTTAATTCTAACCAAAGCCTGGCAAAATGCCTGGACGTCTGGAACCTCTGCCAGACGCTTGTGCAAAAGAATAGACAGAGCAGAAATCTGTCCCTTTACAGAACTAGCTGATAATCCTTTGTCCAAGCCCTCTTGGAGAAAAGACAATATTCTAGGAATCCTAACCTTACTCCATGAGTAATTCTTGGATTCACACCAATAAAGATATTTATTCCATATCTTGTGGTAGATTTTCCAGGTAACAGGCTTTCGTGCCTGTATTAAATTATCAATGACTGACTCGGAGAAGCCACGCTTTGATAGAATCAAGCGTTCAATCTCCATGCAGTCAGTCTCAGAGAAATTAGATTTGGATGATTGAAAGGACCTTGTATCAGAAGGTCCTGTCTTAGAGGCAGAGTCCATGGTGGAAAGGATGACATGTCCACTAGGTCTGCATACCAAGTCCTGCGTGGCCACGCAGGTGCTATCAGAATCACCGATGCTCTCTCCTGTTTGATTTTGGCAATCAGTCGAGGGAGCAGAGGAAACGGTGGAAACACATAAGCCAGGTTGAAGAACCAAGGCGCTGCTAGAGCATCTATCAGCGTCACTTCTGGGTCCCTGGACCTGGATCCGTAACAAGGAAGCTTGGCGTTCTGGCGAGACGTCATGAGATCCAACTCTGGTTTGCCCCAAAGATGAATCAACTGAGCAAACACCTCCGGATGGAGTTCCCACTCCCCCGGATGGAAAGTCTGACGACTTAGAAAATCCGCCTCCCAGTTCTCCACGCCTGGGATATGGATTGCTGACAGGTGGCAAGAGTGGTACTCTGCCCAGCGAATTATATTTGAGACTAACATCGCTAGGGAACTCCTGGTTCCCCCTTGATGGTTGATGTAAGCCACAGTCGTGATGTTGTCCGACTGAAATCTGATGAACCTCAGTGTTGATAACTGAGGCCAAGCCAGAAGAGCATTGAATATCACTCTTAACTCCAGAATATTTATTGGAAGGAGTTTCTCCTCCTGAGTCCACGATCCCTGTGCCTTCAGGGAATTCCAGACTGCACCCTAAACTAGAAGGCTGGCATCTGTTGTTACAATTGTCCAATCTGGCCTGCGAAAGGTCATACCCTTGGACAGGTGTATCCGAGACAACCACCAGAGAAGAGAATCTCTGGTCTCTTGATCCAGATTTAGCAGAGGGGACAAATCTGTGTAATCCCCATTCCACTGACTCAGCATGCATAATTGCAGCGGTCTGAGATGAAGGCGCGCAAATGGCACTATGTCCATTGCCGCTACCATTAAGCCGATTACCTCCATACACTGAGCTACCGAAGGGCGCGGAATGGAGTGAAGAACACGGCAAGCATTTAGAAGTTTTGATAACCTGGACTCCGTCAGGTAAATTTTCATTTCTACAGAATCTATAAGAGTCCCTAAGAAGGAGACTCTTGTGAGTGGGGATAGAGAACTCTTTTCCTCGTTCACTTTCCACCCGTAAAACCTCAGAAATGCCAGAACTATCTCTGTATGAGACTTGGCAACTTGAAAGCTTGACGCCTGTATCAGGATGTCGTCTAGACACGGAGCCACCGCTATGCCTCGCGGTCTTAGAACCGCCAGAAGTGAGCCCAGAACCTTTGTAAAGATTCTCGGGGCTGTAGCCAACCCGAAGGGAAGAGCTACAAATTGGTAATGCCTGTCTAGAAAAGCAAACCTTAGAAACCGATGATGATCTTTGTGAATCGGTATGTGAAGGTAGGCATCCTTTAAGTTCACTGTGGTCATGTACTGACCTTCTTGGATCATGGGTAGGATGGTCCGAATAGTTTCCATTTTGAAAGATGGAACTCTGAGGAATTTGTTTAAGATCTTTAGATCCAAAATTGGTCTGAAGGCTCCCTCTTTTTTGGGAACCACAAACAGATTTGAATAAAAACCCTGTCCTTGTTCCGTCCGCGGAACTGGATGGATCACTCCCATAACTAGGAGGTCTTGCACAAAGCGTAGGAATGCCTCTTTCTTTATCTGATTTGCAGATAGCCTTGAAAGATGAAATCTCCCTTGTGGAGGGGAAGCTTTGAAGTCCAGAAGATATCCCTGAGATATGATCTCCAACGCCCAGGGATCCTGAACATCTCTTGCCCACGCCTGGGCGAAGAGAGAAAGTCTGCCCCCTACTAGATCCGTCGCCGGATAGGGGGCCGTTCCTTCATGCTGTCTTAGAGGCAGCAGCAGGCTTTCTGGCCTGCTTGCCTTTGTTCCAGGACTGGTTAGGTTTCCAGGCCTGCTTAGATTGAGCAAAAGTTCCCTCTTGTTTTGAAGCGGAGGAAGTTGATGCTGAACCTGCCTTGAAATTTCAAAAGGCACGAAAATTAGACTGTTTGGCCTTTGCTTTGGCCCTGTCCTGAGGAAGGGTGTGACCCTTACCTCCAGTAATGTCAGCAATAATTTCCTTCAAACCAGGCCCGAATAAGGTCTGCCCCTTGAAAGGAATGTTGAGTAATTTAGACTTCGAAGTCACGTCAGCTGACCAGGATTTAAGCCATAGCGCCCTACGCGCTTGGATGGCGAATCCGGAATTCTTAGCCGTTAGTTTAGTCAAATGAACAATGGCATCAGAAACAAATGAGTTAGCTAGCTTAAGTGTTCTAAGCTTGTCAATAATTTCAGCCAATGGAGCTTTATGGATGGCCTCTTCCAAGGCCTCAAACCAGAATGCCACCGCGGCCGTGACAGGCGCAATGTATGCAAGGGGCTGTAAAATAAAACCTTGTTGAATAAACATTTTCTTAAGGTAAGCCTCCAATTTTTTATCCATTGGATCTGAAAAAGCACAACTGTCCTCAACCGGGATAGTAGTACGCTTTGCTAAAGTAGAAAGTGCTCCCTCCTCCTTAGGGACCGTCTGCCATAAGTCCCGTGTAGTGGCGTCTATTGGAAACATTTTTCTAAATATAGGAGGTGGGGAAAAAGGCACACCCGGTCTATCCCACTCCTTGCTAATAATTTCTGTAAGCCTTTTAGGTATAGGAAAAACATCAGTACACACCGGTACCGCATAGTATTTATCCAGCCTACACAATTTCTCTGGTACTGCAACTGTGTTACAGTCATTCAAGCAGCTAATACCTCCCCAAGCAACACACGGAGGTTCTCAAGCTTAAATTTAAAATTAGAAATCTCTGAATCAGGATTCCCCGAATCAGAGATGTCACCCACAGACTGAAGCTCTCCGTCCTCATGATCTGCATATTGTGACGCAGTATCAGACATGGCCCTTACAGCATCTGCGCGCTCTGTATTTCTCCTAACCCCAGAGCAATCGCACTTGCCTCTTAATTCAGGCAACCTGGATAATACCTCTGACAGGGTATTATTCATGATTGCAGCCATGTCCTGCAAGGTAATCGCTATGGGCGTCCCTGATGTAATTGGCGCCATATTAGCATGCATCACCTGAGCGGGAGGCGAAGGGTCTGACACGTGGGGAGAGTTAGTCGGCATTACTTCCCCCTCGTCAGAATCTTCTGGTGATATTTCTTTTATAGTTAAAGACTGATCTTTACTGTTTAAGGTGAAATCAATACATTTAGTACACATTCTCCTAAGGGGCTCCACCATGGCTTTCAAACATAATGAACAAGTAGTTTCCTCTGTGTCAGACATGTTTAAACAGACTAGCAATGAGACTAGCAAGCTTGGAAAACACTTTAAATAAGTTTACAAGCAATATAAAAAATGTTACTGCACCTTTAAGAAACACAAATTTTGTCAAAATTTGAAATAACAGTGAAAAAAGGCAGTTACACTAATGAAATTTTTACAGTGTATGTAACAAGTTAGCAGAGCATTGCACCCACTTGCAAATGGATGATTAACCCCTTAATACCCAAAAAATAATAAAAGACAAAAACGTTTTTTTTTTAAACAGTCACAACAACTGCCACAGCTCTACTGTGGCTTTTTACCTCCCTCAAAAAAGACTTTTGAAGCCTTTTGAGCCCTCCAGAGATGTCCTGGATCATGCAGGAAGAAGCTGGATGTCTGTGTCTGTAATTTTTGCTGTGCAAAAAACCGGCAAAATAGGCCCCTCCCACTCATATTACAACAGTGGGAAGCCTAAGGAAACTGTTTCTAGGCCAAATTCAAGCCAGCCATGTGGAAAAAAATTAGGCCCCAATAAGTTTTATCACCAAATACATATAAAAACGATTAAACATGCCAGCAAATGTTTTATATTACATTTTTATAAGAGTATGCATCTCTATTAATAAGCCTGATACCAGTAGCTATCACTGCATTTAAGGCTTTACTTACATTAGTTCGGTATCAGCAGCATTTTCTAGCAAATTCCATCCCTAGAAAACATAATTTATGCTTACCTGATAAATTTATTTCTCTTGTAGTGTATCCAGTCCACGGATCATCCATTACTTATGGAATATATTCTCCTTCCCAACAGGAAGCTGCAAGAGTCCACCCACAGCAAAGCTGCTATATAGCTCCTCCCCTAACTGCCATATTCAGTCATTCGACCGAAAACATGCAGAGAAAGGAAAAACCATAGGGTGCAGTGGTGACTGTAGTTCAAATGAAAAAATTACCTGCCTTAAAGTGACAGGGCGGGCCGTGGACTGGATACACTACAAGAGAAATACATTTATCAGGTAAGCATAAATTATGTTTTCTCTTGTTAAGTGTATCCAGTCCACGGATCATCCATTACTTATGGAATACCAATACCAAAGCTAAAGTACACGGATGATGGGAGGGACAAGGCAGGTACTTAAACGGAAGTTACCACTGCCTGTAAAAAACCCTTTCTCCCAAAAATAGCCTCCGAAGAAGCAAGGTATCAAATTTGTTAAATTTGGAAAGTATGAAGCGCAGACCAAGACTCAGTCTTGTAAATCTGTTCAACAGAAGCCACATTTAAAAAAGGCCCAAGTGAAAACCACAGCTCTAGTAGAATGAGCTGTAATCCCTTCAGGAGGCTGCTGTCCAGCAGTCTCATAAGCTAAATGAATTATGCTTTTTAACCAAAAAGACAGAGAGGCTGCTGAAGTCTTTTGACCTCTCCTCTGTCCAGAATAGACAACAAACAAGGTGAACGTTTGATGAAAACTGTAGTAGCTTGTAAGTAAAACTTTAAAGCACAAACCACGTCCAATATTGTGTAATAGACGTTCCTTCTTTGAGGAAGGATTAGGATACAAGCATGGAACAACTATCTCTTGAGTGATGTACTTGTTAGATACCACCTTAGGAAAAAACCCAGGTTGGTACGCAGGACTACCTTATCCGTACGAAGGACCAGATAAGGAGAATCACATTGTAACACAGATAACTTGGAGACTCTACGAGTCGAGGAATTAGCTACCCAAAAGGAACTTTCCAAGATAAAGATTGATATCTATGGAACAAAAAAGGTTCAAACGGAACTTCTTGAAGAACCTTAAGAATCAGGTTTAAGCTCCATGGCGGAGCAACAGTTTTAAACACAGGCTTGGATCTAACCAAAGCCTGACCAAATGCCTGAACGTCTAGAATACCTGCCAGACGCTTGTGCAAAAAAATAGAGTAAAAATCTGTCCCCTTTTAAGGAATTAGCTGACAACCCTTTTCTCAAAAACATCTTGGAGAAAAGATAATATCCTGGGAATCCAGACTTTACTCCATGAGTAACCCTTGGATTCATAACAATCAGATATTTACACCATATCTATGTTCAATTTTCCTAGAGACAGGCTTTCATGTCTGTATTAAGGTATCAATGACTGACTCGGAGAAGCCATGCTTTGATAACATCAAGCGTTCAGTCTCCAGGCAGTCCATCTCAGATTGATTCTATTTAGATGGTTGAAAGGACCCTGAGGTAGAGGGACCTGTCTCAGAAGCAGAGACCGTGATGGAAAGGATGACATGTCCACCAGATCTGCATACCAGGTCCTGCGTGGCTACGCAGGCGCTGTCAAAAACACCAAAGCCCTCTCCTGCTTGGTCTTGACCTCCGGAGGAAATCCCACTCCCCCGGAAGAAAAGTCTGACGACTTAGAAAATCCACCTCCCAGTTCTCAACACCTGGGATATGGATAGCTGATAGACAAGAGTGAGTCTCTGTCCAGTGAATTATTGTAAGACTTCTAACATCGCTAGGGAACTTCTGTTCCCCCTTGATGGCTGATGTAAGCCACAGTCGTGTATATTGTCCGACTGAGTATGATGTACCTCAGAGTTGCTAACTGAGGCCAAGTCTGAAGAGCATGGAATATCACTCCCAGTTCCAGAATATTTATTAGAAGGAGGGTCTCCTCCTAAGTCCACTATCCCTGAGCCTTCAGGGAGTTCCAGACTGCATCCCAACCTAAAAGGCTGGCATCTATTGTAACAATTGTCCCATCTAACCTGCGGAAGGTCATACCCTTGGACAGATGGACCCGACATAGTCACCAGAGAAGAGAATCTCTGGTCTCTTGGTCCAGGTTTAACAGGGGGACAAATCTGTGTAATCCCCGTTCCTCTGACTGAGCATGCATAGTTGCAGTGGTCAGAAATGTAGACGTGCAAACGGTACTATGTCCCTTGCCGCTACCATTAAGCCGATTTCATTCATGTACTGAGCCACCGAAGGGCGCGGATGGGATGAAAAAACACGGCAGAAATTTAGAAACTTTGACAACCTGGACTCCGTCAGGTAAATTTTCATTTCTACAGAATCTATCAGAGTCCCTAGGAGGGAAACCCTTGAGATTGGGGATAGAGAACTCTTTCCTTGTTCACTTTCCACCCATGTGATCTCAGAAATGCCAGTACTACGTCCGTATGAGACTGGGCAATTTGGATGTTTGACGCCTGTATCAGGATGTCGTCTAAATAAGGGGCCACTTCTATGCCCCGCGGTCTAAGGACCGCCAAAGCGACCCCAGAACCTCCATAAAGATTCTTGGGGCTGTAGATATCCCAAAGGAAAGAGCTACAAACTGGTAATGCCTGTCTAGAAAGGCAAACCTGAAAAACGATGGTGATCTTTATGCATCACAATGTGAGGATAAGCATCCTTCAAATCCATTGTAGTCCTCTATTGACTCTCCTGGATCATAGTTAAGATGGTACGAATAGTTTCCATCTTAAATGACGGAATTCTGAGGAATTTGTTTAAGATCTTTAGATCCAAAATAGGTCTGAAGGTTCCCTCTCCTTGGGAACCACAAACAGATTTGAGTAAAAACTCTGTCTTGGAACTGGATGGATCTTGTACACAATGTAAGAATGCCTCCTTCTTTATCTGGTTTGCAGATAATTGTGAAAGGCGAAATCTCCCCTTTTTTTGGGGGGGAATCTTTGAAATCCAGAAGATATCTCTGGGATATAAATTCCAATGCCTAGGGATCCTGGGCATCTCTTGCCCACGCCTGGGCAAAGAATGAAAGTCTGCCCCCTATAGGATCCGTTACCGGATAGGGGTCCGTTCCTTCATGCTGCCTTAGAGGCAGCAGCAGGCTCCTTGGCCTGCTTATCTTTGTTCCAGGTCCGATTGTCTCCAGACCGCCTTGGACTGAGCAAAAATTCCCTCTTGTTTTGCCTTAGAGGAAGAGGATGCCACACCTGCCCTGAAGTTTTTAAAAGGTACGAAAATTAGACTTTTTTTTTTTTTTTTTTCCCTTGATTTAGACCTATCCTGAGGAAGGGCATGACCTTTTCCTCCAGTGATATAAGCAATAATCTCCTTCAAACCAGGCCCGAATAGGGTCTGCCCCTTGAAGGGAAGTTAAGTAGCTTATTTATTAAAGTCACGACAGCTGACCATGATATAAGCCATAGCGCTCTGCGCGCCAGTATAGTAAAAAACAGAATTCTTAGCCGTTAGTCTAGTCAAATGAACAAGGCATCAGAAAACAAAGGAATTGGCTAGCATAAGCTTGTCAAATATATTCATCCAATGGAGTCGCTTAACTGTAAAGCCTCATCAAGAGACTCAACCCAGAACGCCGCAGCAGCAGTGACAGAAGCAATGTATGCAAGGGGCTGCAGGATAAAACCCTGTTGAATAAACATTTTTTATCCATTGGATCTAAAAAGCACAACTGTCCTCGTCAGAGGTAGTGGTACGCTTAGCTAGAGTAGAAACTCTTCTCTCCACCTTAGGAACTGTCTGTCAGAAGTCCCATGTGGTGGTAACTATTAGAAAACATTCTTCTAAAAAATATGAGGGGAAGAGAACGGCACACCTGGTCTATCCCATTCCTTATTAAAAAATTTTTTAGTAAACCTCTTTAGGTATTGGAAAAACATCAGTACACACCGGCACTGCATATTATTTATCCAGTCTACACAATTTCTCTGGCCCTGTGATTGTACACATTCATTCAGAGCAGCCAAAGCCTCCCTGAGCAACAAGTGGAGGTTCTCAAGCATAAATTTTAAATGTAGAAATATCAGAATCAGGTTAAATCATCTTCCCTGAGTCAAAAAAAATCACCCACAGACTAAGCATATTGTGAGGTAGTATCATACATGGTTCTTAAAGCGTCTGTATGCTCTGTATCTACCCCCAGAGCTAACTGCTTTCCTTTAATTTCAGGTAGTCTGACTAATACTGCTGCCAGAATATTATTCACCACCTTTGCCATGTCTTGTAAAATAAACGCTATGGGCGCCCTTGATGTACTTGGCGCCATTTGAGCGTGAGTCCCTGAAGCGGGAGTCGAAGGGTCTGACACGTGGGGAGAGTTAGTCGGCATAACTTTCCCCTCGACAGAATCCCCTGGTAAAAGAAACGCTATGGGTGCCCTTGATGTACTTGGCGCCATTTGAGCGTGAGTCCCTAAAGCGGGAGTCAAAAGGTCTGACACGTGGGGAGAGTTAGTCGGCATAACTACCCCCACGACAGAATCCTCTGGTGATAATGTTTTTAAAGACAAAAAATTATCTTTATTGTTTAACATGAAATCAGTACATCTGGTACACATTCTAAGATGGGGTTCCACCATGGCTTTAAAACATAATGAACACAGAGCTTCCTCTATGTCAGACATGTTAGAACAGACTAATAATGAGACTAGTAAGCTTGGAAAACACTTTAAATCAAGTTAACAAGCAAATATATAAAACGTTACTGGGCCTTTAAGAGAAACAAATTTTGTCAAAATTTGAAAAACAGTGAAAAAAAGGCAGTAAAACAAACGAAATTTTTACAGTACATGTAATAAGGTAACAGAGCATTGCACCCACTTGCAAATGGATGATTAACCCCTTAATGCAAAAAACAGATAAAAAAAAAAAAAAAGACATAGACGTTTTTAAAAACAGACACAACAAACTGCCACAGCCAACAGTGGGAAGCTTCAGTTAACTGTTTCTATGCAAAATTTAAGCCAGCCATGTGGAAAAAACTTAGGCCCCAATAAGTTTTATCACCAAACATATGTTAAAAAACGATTAAACATGCCAGCAAACGTTTTAAAACACATTTTTACAAGAGTATGTATCTCTATTAATAAGCCTGATACCAGTCGCTATCGTTGCATTTAAGGCTTTACTTACATTACTTCGGTATCAGCAGTATTTTCTTAGTCAATTCCATTCCTAGAAAAATATTTTACTGCACATACCTTATCTGCAGGAAAACCTGCACGCCATTCCCCCTCTGAAGTACCTCACTCCTCACAATGTGTGAGAACAGCAAATGGATCTTAGTTACGTCTGCTAAGATCATAGAAAAACGCAGGCAGATTCTTCTTCCAAATACTGCCTGAGATAAACAGCACACTCCGGTGCCATTTAAAAATAACAAACTTTTGATTGAAGAATAAACTAAGTAGAAAGCACCACAGACTCTCACGACCTCCTATCTATGTTGAGGCTTGCAAGAGAATGACTGAATATGGCAGTTAGGGGAGGAGCTATATAGCAGCTTTGCTGTGGGTGGACTCTTGCAGCTTCCTGTTGGGAAGGAGAATATATTCCATAAGTAATGGATGATCCGTGGACTGGATACACTTAACAAGAGAAAAATATTTTAACTGCACATACCTTATTACAGGAAAACCTGCACGCTATTCCCCCTCTGAAGTTACCTCACTCCTCAGAATATGTGAGAACAACAAAGGATCTTAGTTACTTCTGCTAAGATCATAGAAAACGCAGGCAGATTCTTCTTCTAAATACTGCCTGAGATAAACAGTACACTCCGGCACCATTTAAAAATAACAAACTTTTGATTGAAGAATAAACTAAGTATAAAACACCACACTCCTCTTACGACCTCCATCTTGGTTGAGGCTTGCAAGAGAATGACTGGATATGACAGTTAGGGGAGGAGCTATATAGCAGCTCTGCTGTGGGTGATCCTCTTGCAACTTCCTGTTGGGAAGGAGAATATCCCATAAGTAATGGATGATCCGTGGACTGGATACACTTAACAAGAGAAACTCCTTTAAAAGTATAGATGTCAATAATTACATCAGCCTCGATAGCTGCCACCAAAAGCATTGGTTAAATAATGTACATAAAGATCAGTTTGTGCGTTTAAGGCGTTACTGTAAGGACAAAGAGGTATACAGGGCCCAGTCCAAAATTTTAAAAGAACATTTTTTGGAGAAAAACTACTCAAATACAATTTTGGAAGAAAAGATTGAAGAGGTAGCTAACATGGATAGGGCAGATCTATTAAAATATAAAATGAAGAATAAGAACAATATGGGAGGAACTAATAAGAATCTAGCCAATAGGCTGATTTTCCAACATAGTACACAAAGTAGTGAGTTGAGGAATATCATTCAGAAACATTGGGGTATTCTCTCGAGGGAATCAGGTCTAGCGGAATTTTTGGGGGATGGCCCGAATATAATGTTTAGAAAAGTACCCAATTTAAAATTACAACTCTCCCATGGTACCAAAGAAGTAGGGGACAATAAAGCCATTAAGAACTGGCTTCTGCTGTCCCAGATGGGATTTAGAAGATGCAAATTCTGTAATGCATGCAAACTGATGAAGAAAACACCTAAACTATGTAATAAATGTTACTCAGCAGACCGTAAAAGAGAGTTTGACATCAATCAATTCATTACTTGTAACAGTAAAAACGTTATCTATATGTTACGTTGTTCGTGCAATCTGATTTACATAGGACGCACCTCCAGACTTCTAAAAACCAGATTGAATGAGCACATTTACAATATTGAGAAAGGGTATCCGAACCATACTGTATCCGCACATTTCGATAAAAAACATAATAGAAATACTAGTGATCTGGAATTTCTAGGTATTAGGAGAGTGGAACAAAGCTGGAAGAGAGGTGACATCCAAAATTGTTTAGGTCGGTTGGAGATGAAGTGGATACATATTATGGACAGCTTCATACCTAACGGACTGAACAAAGATTTTGAAATCCATCACTTTCTGTGAAAGTTATTCTCTCTGGTCAGCAATGTAATAAACACTTGGTTACAATGATATACATATATACATACTAGTGTATCCAAAAGAAAGGTTCAATAAATTATAAAAAACATGGTCGAATAAGGGATAAGATCATAGATACAATATTATCCTTATGTCTCAATAAGGATATATTTGCAGATACAATGTTAATTTTATTTTACAGATGATTATGAGAAAAATTGTATATCATGAAATTGATAAGATAGTGTACACAAGCAGTGTTGCTAACATATATTTTCATCATTCCTCAGATACCTTTAGCCAACTAGGAATATCAGCAGTTTTGAGGTTAAAGAATAAGCATATAGAGGCTTTTGAATTAATTGTGCAGGCAGGGACTGACCTTATATCATAATAACTCGCTCAAAAAATCTTGGATGTATAGAAAATTAAATATCCTTAGAGGTTCAGGTATCGCATATATAATGTGAAACATAGTCCATTTAAATATTCATATTCATAGAATGTTCAAAACAACACCTGGGATAATTAACATTTGTATGCGTGATAAATACACTAAGAAGCAAAAATAAGGGAGATATGGTTATCCTGTGGAGCGTTTTATTTACACATGAAGTTAACATCAATATATATATACATGTATTGTAAACTAAATGAATCAAATGTGATGTTTTTCTTTAACCGCTATGCATATATAAAGTCAACTTGTACAGATGCCCTATTTTGTTAAAAATAAGAAAGAGGTTGAACTCATGGCGGAATGTATTAGTATGTATGTACTTTGAAACACGATGCCCAATTCCAAAATGGAGGATGCAACTTCCAGTTTCCGGTTTGTCATCTACTAGGAGTTTAAAAGTAAACACGGACATGCGCACTTCATTCCTTGAGAAAGCTGATCCAGCGAAACGTATGTCGGAATTGTAACGATAGAGCGTCTTTACACTTGCTTGAACACCTGGGGGAGGAGCGTTCTTTACTGGTATTGCGAGGTGGAGGATTTAGCGGTTAAGTTTCTGCTTTTCCATTCATCCCCATCCAGGACTTGGAACTGCTCTTTTGAGTAATCTCATACATTAATATTGCTCATCTACCCTATGCCATAGGTGTTTTGGGTGCATTTGTGACGCCTTTTATATATTTTAATAAATATTTGTTTTTAAGATATCTGCCTGAGAGTAACTGTTTTCCCACCAGTATAAAGTGGGAGTGTGCATTCCCCTGAGCTTGGTTTTAAGCTCCAACACATGTGAGTAATCACTCGTTAACAAGCAGAACTATCTTATTTCAAGTGGTTACAGAGTTACACTATGTTACATATTTTGTTTCCTTTTCTCTGAGAATACACGGAGGAACACAGAGGAGCGGGGAAATAAATCCAAAGAGAACAAACATATCCTTATATATGAACTTTTATTTTTTGATTCACTTTTTTATCTGGTAGCATTATCAACTAAAATGGATGCTTTTCTTTGTAAGTTGCTACAATTTTTTTTTTAACTGATTTCTTCAGAAAATACCTGTAATTTGCAAAAATTCCCAAAAATGTGAGACACCAACAAGAATTCAAAACAGGGATTTTTTTTGTCATTTTCTATAGAATACCTGGGACAAACTATATGGCCAAAAATATGTGGCAACCCCTACTAATTGTTGAGTTCAGATGTTTTCCCCACACCCATTGCCAATAGGTGCATAAAAGACAGTCATGAAATCGCCATAGAAAAACAATAGATCGTACTGAAGAGCTCAGTGACTTTGAACGGGGATACCTTCTTTGCCACAAGTCAGTTTGTGAAATTAATGTCCTATTAGATTTGACCTGGTCAACTGTAAGTGCAATTATTGTGAAGTGGAAGCATATAGGAGCAACAGCCCAGCCAATAAGTGGTAGACCACACAAACTCACAGAGCCAGCCTCCTGAGTGTTTAAGAGCATAGTGCGCAAAAATAGCCTATCAACAGTTGCATCATTTACTAGAGTTCCAAACTGCCTCTAGAAGCAATATAACACAATATCTGTGCATTGGGAGCTTCATAAAATATGTTTCCGTGGCTGAGCAGCTGTAAACAGGGCTCAACATGCGCAATGCCAAACGTCATCTGGAGTTGACTCTGCAGTAGTTGAATCGTGTTCTCTGGAGTGATGACTCACACTTCACTATCTGGTTGTTTCATGGAAGAATTTGGGTGTTATGCAAGGAGAATGCTACCTGGAATGCATAGTGCCTATATAAGATTTGGTGGAGGAGAATTAATGGTCTGAGGCTGTTTTTTCACAACTTGAGCTAGGCCAAAGACATTTTAGACAGTTGGGTACTTCCAACATTGTGGAAGGATATTTCCTGTTCCAGCACAACTGCATCCCTAAACACAAAAAAAGGTCCATGAAGACATGGTTTGACAAGTTTGGTATGGAGGTAATTGAATGGCCTGCACAAAGCCTTGACCCCAACCCCACTGAACACCTTTGGGATTAATTGGAATGCAAATTGTGGGCGAGAAATTCTTGCCCAACATCAGTGCCTAACCTCACAAATACTATTTTGTGTAAATTGGCAACAATTCCCAAAGACACTCTAAATACTTGTGGAAAGCCTTCCCAGAAAAGTTGCTACCATTAAAGCCGCAAAGGGGGGGGGGGGGGCAACTCCACATTAATGTCCAAGGTTTTTTGATAGGATGTCCAATAAGCTAAAATATATGTGTGATGGTCAAGTGTACTTTTGGCCATATAGTGCAACTGTGTATGAACAAAAAGAGAAAAGCGCACAAACGCATCTAAGTGCAGATGAAAACGATCCCTTTATTTGTAGCTCTACGCTAGGAGGCTGCAACTTACAAGATAAAAAGTTAAAACAGGCACATCAGTACTCAGTAGGTGGAAATCGGCAAGTGGCCAAATTACCAGTACAGGTCAACTTCCGTCCTCCGTCTGGATGATCAATCCAATCGGCAGAATTTAAAGCAGTGGGTCCGGTCAGCACAGTTCAAGTAACAGGTGAGCTTGTCTTCCTTGGAACTTAAATGCCGCCACTAGTCGCACCCAAATAGTACATACTTAAAGGGACAGTAAACCTTAAAAATAATGTTATATAATTCTGCACATAGTGCAGAATTATATAACATTATTTAGGTGCTATAGCCATAAAATCATTTTTTACTGTTTAATTTGCTAAAATACTCTGCTCTCTGCTGAGCGGGTCTGTTATTTTTAGTCAGCGCATCGGGCAAGCTGTATAGTCACAGCCCGGCCCGACCGCGCCATAGCACTAAGTGCAGCTCGCTCCTGTCACAGGAGCGAGCTGCACTTAGTCTTATGGCGCGGTCGGGCCGGGCTGTGACTATACAGCTGGCCCGATGCGCTGACTAAAAATAACAGACCCGCTCAGCAGAGAGAAGAGAGCGGGTCTGTTAAAGCGCCGTATTTTAGCAAATTAAACAGTAAAAAATGATTTTATGGCTATAGAACCTAAATAATGTTATATAATTCTGCACTATGTGCAGAATTATATAACATTATTTTTAAGGTTTACTGTCCCTTTAAAGGGACACTGAACCCAAATTTATTATAAAATTTTCTTCATTCTCTTGGTATCTTTATTTGAAATGCAAGAATGTAAGTTTAGATGCCGGCCCATTTCTGGTGAACAACCTGGGTTGTTCTTGCTGATTGGTGGATAAATTCATCCACCAATAAAAAGTGCTGTCCAGGAGTACTGAACCAAAAAAAAAAAAAAAAAAAAAAAAAAGCATAGATGCCTTCTTTTTCAAATAAAGATAGCAAGAGAATGAATAAAAATTGATAATAGGAGTAAATTAGAAAGTTGCTTAAAATTGCATGCCCCATCTAAATCACAAAAACAGAATTTATGTTTACCTGATAAATTTCTTTCTCCAACGGTGTGTCCGGTCCACGGCGTCATCCTTACTTGTGGGATATTCTCTTCCCCAACAGGAAATGGCAAAGAGCCCAGCAAAGCTGGTCACATGATCCCTCCTAGGCTCCGCCTACCCCAGTCATTCGACCGACGTTAAGGAGGAATATTTGCATAGGAGAAACCATATGGTACCGTGGTGACTGTAGTTAAAGAAAATAAATTATCAGACCTGATTAAAAAACCAGGGCGGGCCGTGGACCGGACACACCGTTGGAGAAAGAAATTTATCAGGTAAACATAAATTCTGTTTTCTCCAACATAGGTGTGTCCGGTCCACGGCGTCATCCTTACTTGTGGGAACCAATACCAAAGCTTTAGGACACGGATGAAGGGAGGGAGCAAATCAGGTCACCTAAATGGAAGGCACCACGGCTTGCAAAACCTTTCTCCCAAAAATAGCCTCAGAAGAAGCAAAAGTATCAAACTTGTAAAATTTGGTAAAAGTGTGCAGTGAAGACCAAGTCGCTGCCCTACATATCTGATCAACAGAAGCCTCGTTCTTGAAGGCCCATGTGGAAGCCACAGCCCTAGTGGAATGAGCTGTGATTCTTTCGGGAGGCTGCCGTCCGGCAGTCTCGTAAGCAAATCTGATGATGCTTTTAATCCAAAAAGAGAGAGAGGTAGAAGTTGCTTTTTGACCTCTCCTTTTCCCAGACCGCGCCCCAGCCCATTAGACTGGCGTCGGTCGTGACAATGACCCACTCTGGTCTGCGGAACGTCATCCCTTGAGACAGATTGTCCAGGGACAGCCACCAACGGAGTGAGTCTCTGGTCCTCTGATTTACTTGTATCTTCGGAGACAAGTCTGTATAGTCCCCATTCCACTGACTGAGCATGCACAGTTGTAATGGTCTTAGATGAATGCGCGCAAAAGGAACTATGTCCATCGCCGCTACCATCAACCCGATCACTTCCATGCACTGAGCTATGGAAGGAAGAGGAACGGAATGAAGTATCCGACAAGAGTCTAGAAGTTTTGTTTTTCTGGCCTCTGTTAGAAAGATCCTCATTTCTAAAGAGTCTATAATTGTTCCCAAGAAGGGAACCCTTGTTGACGGGGATAGAGAACTCTTTTCCACGTTCACTTTCCAGCCGTGAGATCTGAGAAAGGCCAGGACAATGTCCGTGTGAGCCTTTTAAACACTAAAAAACTCTAAGCCATCTCCGTGGAGATGTTGCCTGTACAACGGCAAAGAGAATGACTGGGGTAGGCGGAGCCTAGGAGGGATCATGTGACCAGCTTTGCTGGGCTCTTTGCCATTTCCTGTTGGGGAAGAGAATATCCCACAAGTAAGGATGACGCCGTGGACCGGACACACCTATGTTGGAGAAATTAAAAAATTTGAGTTTGGTGTCCCTTTAATGTTTACTTTGAATTAAACTTCACAAAAACACCCAGATACTTTATACCTATCTTTCCAATAAAAATGTAAAAAGTTATAAAATTTCACTTTGTCAGCACCATCTTGCATTTCATATATAAATAAATACTTACTTGGTGAACCAAAGAGTGTTTTAAAAAATAATAATAATTCTATCTAGATCCTACACAAATGGTAACCTTTTTTTTTTTACACTTACCCAGTTCTTCAATCTAATGTTGTAATTACAAACATTGATATACTAATAGAAACCAGGATCCATAAAAAACATAAATAATGATTACCTGATCATTTTATTTCCATCGTGGGGAGGAGAGTACACAGCTTCACTCATTACATGTGGGAATTAAGAACCTGGCCACCAGGAAGAGGCAAAGACACCCCAGCCAAAGGCTTAAATACCTCCCCCACTCCCCTCATCCCCCTGTCATTCTGCCGGGGGAACAAGCAACAGTAGGAGAAATATCAGGGTATAAATGGTGCCGGAAGTACAAAACTAAATTTAGGTCCGCCCACCGAAGCAACGGGCGGGAGCCGTGGACTCTCCTCCCCACGATGGAAATAAAATTATCAGGTAAGCACAATTTATGTTTTCCCTCTAAAGGGGAGGAGAGTCCATGGCTACATTCATTACTTGTGGAAAACAAATACCCAAGCTCCAGAGGACACTGAATGAAAAAATGGGAGGACAAAAAAAGGCAGACCCTAATCTGAGGGCACCACAGCCTGTAAAAACTTTCTCCCAAAAACTGATTCTGCAGAAGCAAAAACGTCAAATTTGTAAAACTTTGTAAGTGTGTAAGGAGGACCAGGTAGCTGCCTTACAAATCTGCTCCAAAGTGGCCTCATTCTTGAAGGCCCAAGACAAAGCCACAGCTCTAGTTGAATGAGCCGTGATCCTCTGAAGAGGCTTATGTCCCGCTGTCTTATAGCCTAAGCGAATCAAGCTCCTCAACCAAAAAATGACAAAGAGGTTGAAGAGGTTCTCTGCCCTTTGCGCTTCCCTGAATACACCACAAAAAGAGATGTAGACTGTCTGAAATCCTTTGTAGCCTGAAGATAAAACTTAAAGGCTTGAACCACATCCAGATTATGAAGTAACCTCTCCTTAGGAGAGGAATGGTTAGGACACAAAGACGGAACTACTATTTCCTGATTGATGTTATGGTTAGACACAACCATGGGAAGAAATCCCAAACCAGTGCGAAGAACAGCCTTATCAGCGTGAAAAACAAAAATATAATTTATGCTTACCTGATAAATGTATTTATTTCCGGATATGGCGAGTCCACGGAATCATAAATTACTAGTGGGAATATCACTCCTGGTCAGCAGGAGGAGGAAAAGAGCACTACAGCAAAGCTGCTATATATGTCACTTCCCTTACCCATAACCTCCAGTCATTCGGCCGAAGGAAAAATGGAAAAAGAAGATAACACAAAAGTTTAGAGGTGCCTGAGGTTTTAGAAAAAATAACCGTCTTAAATAAAGGGTAGGCCGTGGACTTACCATATCCGAAAATAAATAAATTTATCAGGTAAGCATAAATTATGTTTTCTTTCCTAAGATATGGTGAGTCCACGGAATCATCAATTACTAGTGGGAATCAATACCCAAGCTAGAGGACACAGATGATAAGGGAGGTACAAGACAGGTAGACCTAAACAGAAGGCATCACCACTTGAAGAACCCTTCTCCCAAAAGAAGCCTATCAAATTTATAAAACTTTGAAAAAGTATGCAAAGAGAACCAAATTGCAGCCTTGCAAAACTGTTCCACAGAAGCTTCATTTTAAAATGCCCAGGAAGAAGAAACAACCCTCGTAGAATGAGCAGTGATTCTCCCAGGAGGTTGCTGTCCAGCAGTCTCATAGGCCAAACGAATAATACTCCTTAGCCAAAGAAAAGTAGCCGTAGCTTTCTGACCCTTGCACTTCCCAGAAAAACAAACAAAGCAGAAGACTAACGAAAGTCCTGAGTCGCCTGAAGATAGAACTTCAATGCACGCACAATATCTAGGTTGTGCAATAAACGCTCCTTAGGAGAAGAGGAATTAGGACAAAAAGAAGGAACCACAATCTCCTGATAAATATTCTTGTTTTAAACAACCTTAGGTAGGAAACTTAATTTAGTACGTAAAACCACCTTATCAGAATGAAAAATAAGATAAGGAGAATCAAACTGCAGAGCCGAGAGTTCCGAAACTCTTCGAGCAGAAGAAATAGCAACAAGAAACAAAACCTTCCAAGATAACATCTTGATATCTAAGGAATGCATAGGTTCAAACAGAGCCCGATGTAAAACTCTAAGAACAAGGTTAAGACTCCAGGGAGGAGTAACAGGCTTAAACACAGGCCTAATCCTAACAAAAGCCTGACAAAAAGATTGCACTTTTGGCGCATCTGCCAAACGTTTATGCAACACAATAGACAACGCAGAAATCTGACCTTTCAGAGTATTAGCTGACAAACCCTTCTTCAGACCCTCCTGGAGAAAAGACAAAATCCTAGGAATCCTGACTCTTCTCCAAGAGTAGCCTCTGGATTCACACCAATACAGATATTTACGCCATATCTTATAGTAAATCTTTCTTGTCACAGCTTACGAGCCTGAATCATGGTCTCAATGACTGACTCTGAAAACCCACGCTTAGATAAAATCAAGCATTCAATCTCCAAGCAGTCAGCTTCAGAGAAACGATGATGAAGAAAAGGACCCTGAAGTAGAAGGTTCTTCCTCAGAGGGAGTCTCCACAGAGGTAGAGACGACATTTCCACTAGATCTGCATACCAGATCCTGCGAGGCCACGCCGGCGCTATGAGAATTACCAACACCCTCTCCTGCTTGATCCAAGCAATGACTCTTGACAGGAGAGCGAAAGGAGGAAATATGTATGCTAGACTGAAAATCCAAGGAACTGGCAGAGCATCTATCAAGAAAGCCTGTGGATAGCTTGACCTCGAACCATACCACAGAAGCTTAGCATTATGCTGAGAAGCCATGAGATCCAGTTCTTGCTGCCCCCAATTGAGGATTAAACTGGAAAATACTTCCGGATGGAGTTCCCACTCTCCCTGATGAAAGGTATTTCGGCTCAGAAAATCCGCCTCCAAATTGTCCATTCCTGGGATGTGGATCACAGAAAGACAAGTTGTGAGACGCCAAAGTGAAGTTGTCTGACTGGAACCTGATAAACCGGGCTAAGGCTAGCTGAGGCCAGGCCAGTAGAGCATTGAAAATCGCTCTCAGTTCTAGAATGTTTATAGAGAGAACTGATTTCTCTAGAGTCCAAAGACCCCGAGTCTTCAAAGACCCCAAAGGCTGACATCCGTGGTCACGATCACCCAGGAAGGTCTGCGAAAGCAAGTTCCCTGGGAGAGGTGATCATGAGACAACCACCACAGAAGAGAGTCCCTTGTCGCCTGATCCAGAACTATTTGCGGAGACAGATCCGCATAGTCCCCATTCCATAGCCTTAACATGCATAACTGTAGAGGTCTGAGATGGAACCAAGCAAACGGAATGATGTTCATGGATGCTACTATCAGACCAATTACCTCCATACATAGAGCCACTAACGGCCGAGGAGAGCACTAAAGGACAAGACAAGAGTCGAAGATCTTTGTTTTTCTGGCCTCTGTCAGAAATATCTTCATTAGTAGGGAGTCTATTATGGTCCCTAAAAACACTACTCTTGTGGCAGAAATCAGAGAACTCTTTCCCAGATTTACCTTCTAACCGTGGGAATGAAGAACAGACAACTAGATCTCCGTATGAGAGTTTGCTTGTTGAAAAAACGGCGCCTGAACCAGAATGTCCTCCAGATAAGGCGCAACAGCAATGCCCCGAGACCGGATCACTGCCAAAAGAGCCCCCAGGACCTTTGAGAAAATTCTGGGAGCTGTGGCAAGGCCGAAAGGAAGAGCCACAAACTGGAAATGATTGTCTAAGAAAGCAAACCTTAGTAACTTGTGATGATCCCGGTGAATGGGAACATGAAGGTACGCATCCTTTAAGTTTATGGTTGTCATAAACTGACCCTCTTGAATCAAAGGAAGAATGCAACGTATAGTCTCCATCTTGAAGGATGGTACACTGAGGAACTTGTTTAAACACTTTAGGTCTAAAATAGGTCTGAAAGTCCCCTCTTTTTTGGAAACAACAAACAGATTTGAATAAAATTCCAGGCCCTGTTCCTGTGGAGGAACTGGAACTATAACTCCCAGGGCAAAAAGATCCTTGATACAATTTAAGAAGGCCTCTATCTTTATCTGGTCTACAGATAATCTTGAGAGAAGAAACCTACCTCTGGGAGGAAAAGTCTTGAATTCTATCTTGTACCCCCTGAGATACAATTTCCACGGCCCACAGGTCTGGGACATCTCGTATCCAAGCCTGAGCAAATTGACTTCTTAGGGTTAACGGAGCATGAGAGGAAACGCAGGGCACTGTATGTGCAGATGAATAGGAATGGGACACTTGAGAAGAAAGCTGCGGGACATCTGAAACAGGAGGCTCATGAACAGCATCTGCCTTAGCTAATGATGGCTCACAATAAAAAACTATTTTTATAAGCTAAAGTTCTTTCAATACATCAGAAATATGCACACTCTTACAGAAAGTGAAAAAAAACGCCAAAAAAACTCCTACAGCAAACAAAAAAGCAATTTTTTTTAAAACAACTTTCTTGAAAACAGGCTTAAAAACAAACAATAACCCGTCCCCCAAAAAAAGTACATAATCCGTTACTAAAAACGGATCCTTACTGAGCCATCAATAAAATAAATGACTTCTCACACTAACAGTGTCTGCAAAAACTGCCATAAAAACCTGCACCCTGACAGGAATAAAAAACGTTCCCCTGCAGCGTTTCAGCTGAATAAGTGCCAAATTATTCCATGCTACATAGAAAAATAAAATTGGCACTTACCTTAATATTCATCAGCAGGACAGCTCACCTGGTTTGAGAGGATGCCATCCCTCACATGGACCTGTGGAAATACAGAAAGACTGAGTAAACTTACTCAGGCTATCTAAATAGGGCAGCAAAATGTTTTGGGAAAACACAGTGAGGATTATACCCCACAAGTTCCCAATTGCTGAAAAGCCACCACTGTCTTACTGAAGAGACTGATATGGGCTAAGGCAAGACTCTTTAGAAAGATCAGAGCAAACCTACTCTGCTTTAAAATAAAAATAAAAAAACACCAAAACTTCACCTCCTCCTTGCACTGCAGGCAAAGAGAATGACTGGGGGTTATAGGTAAGGGAAGTGACATATATAGCAGCTTTGCTGTAGTGATCTTTGCCTCCTCCTGCTGGCCAGGAGTGATATTCCCACTAGTAATTGATGATTCCGTGGACTCACCATATCTTAGGAAAGAAATAAGGAGGCTCACATTGCAAGGCCGCCAACTCAGACTCTGCAAGCCGATGCAATAGCTAACAGGAAGAGAACCTTCCAGGAAAGAATCTTAATATCAATAGAATGTATAGGTTCAAACGGAACCCTCTGCAACACCTTAAGAACCAAGTTTAAGCTCCAGGGAGGAGCGCACTGTCTAAAAACAGGCCTGATTCTAGACAGGGCCTGAACAAAAGACTGAATATCAGGAAGGTCAGCGAGTCTCTTGTGCAAGACTGATAACGCCGAAATCTGTCCCTTTAAGGAACTGGCGGTGAGCCCCTTCTCCAGCCCATCCTGAAGAAAGGTCAAAATCCTGGCAACCTTAACCTTGTGCCAAGGATAACCATGCTTCTCACACCAAATAAGTCCTCCACACCTTATGATAGATGCTACGAGTGACCGGCTTCCTGGCCTGAACGAGAGTATCAATCACTCTCTCAGAAAATCCCCTCTTGGCCAAGACTAAGCATTCAATCTCCACACAGTCAGCCTCAGAGAATCTAGATTTTGATGTTGAAAGGGAACATGTTCCAGCAGATCCCTGCGACAGGGTAACCTCCATGGAGGAGAAGATGACATCCCCAACAGATCCGCAAATCACGTCCTCCACGGCCACAAAGGAGCAATCAGAATAGCCGAAGCTTGCTCCTGCTTGATGCGGGCCACTACACGAGGTAAAAGTGGCAACGGTGGAAAAATGTAAACTAGGTTGAACCCCCAAGGCACCGCTAAGGCATCTATCAGCTCAGCCTGGGGATCCCTTGAGCTCGACCCGTATCTGGGTAGCTTGCAATTGAGTATGGACACCATGAGATCTATCTCTGGCGTTCCCCATCTGTGACAAATCTCCGCAAACACCTTGGGGTGGAAGACCACTTCCCCGGATGGAAGGATTGTCTGCTGAGAAAATCCGCTTCCCAGTTGTCCACAACCGGAATGTGGATCGCTGAGAGCGAGCAGCTGTGGGATTCTGCCCATTCCAAAATCCGAGACACCTCCCTTATTGCTAGGGAGCTTCTCGTTCCCCCCTGATGGTTGATGTAAGCCACCGAGGTAATGTCGGTCTGGAATCTAATGAAGTTGAACGACCCCAGAAGAGGCCACGCCTTCAGAGCATTGTAGATTGCTCGAAGTTCCAGAATATTTATCAGGAGAAGAGACTCCTCCCGGGTCCATTTTCCTTGTGCCATCCTGGCACCCCAAACAGCACCCCACCCTGCCAGACTCGCGTCCGTGGTCACAATCTCCCAGGACGGTCTCAGGAAGGATGTCCCTTGTAACAGTTGTTCCAGACGGATCCACCAAGAGAGGAAATTCCTTGTCCGAACATCCAGGGGAATCTGCTGTGATAGATCTGTATGATCGCCGTTCCACTGTCTCAACATGCACAACTGAAGAGGTCTGCGATGGAACCTGGCAAATGGAATGACATTGATAATGGACACCATGAGCCAGATCACCTCCATAATCTGAGCCACTGAGGGACTGGAGGAGGACTGCAGGGCAAGACAGGTGGATGCAATCTTCCTGCGTCTTTGATCTGTGAGAAATATCTTCTTGGATATAGAGTCTATTATCATGCCCAGGAACTCCACCCTGTTGCTGGGAACCAGGGAACTTTTTCCTGAATTTATCTTACAACCGTGAGATTAGAGCAAGAGAAAAAGAGCCCTCGAATGATCCTCTGCAAGACTGAACAACTGCACCTGGACTAGGATGTCGTCCAAATAGGGCGCCACAGCAATGCCTCTGGATTTGGCAACTGCAAGTAGCGCCCCCAGAACCTTTGTGAAGACTCTCGGGCCGTTGCCAGACCAAAGGGATGGGCCACAAACTGGAAGTGTTGGTCCAGAAACGCAAATCTCAGGAACCTGAAGTGATCCCTCTGGATTAGAACATGAAGGTAAGCATCCATCAAGTCTATTGTTGCCATGAACTGTCCCTCTTGAACTAGGGGCAGAATAGATCTGATTGTTCCATCTTGAACAATGGAACAGCCAGAAATTTGTTTAAACATTTTAGTTCCAGAATCGGGCAGAACGTGCCCTCCCTTCTTTGGGACCACGAAAAGGTTTGAATAGTACCCTAGACACCTTTCAGCTGGGGGTACTGGTACGATTACTCTGAGAGAAGAGAGATCCTTCACACATTCTAGAAAGGCGTCTCTCTTTTCTGGTCTTGAAGACTGGTTTGACAGGAGGAATCTGCCCCTGGGTGGATGAGACCTAAACCCTATCCTGTAACCGTGGGAGACTACCTCCAGAACCCACGGGTCCTGAATGTCCTGCAACCAGGCTTCTGAGAAGAGAGATAATCTGCCCCCTACTTGGTCCATCGACCGGTCGGGGGCCACCCCTTCTTGCCAATTTAGTTTCTTGGGCTTCTTGTTCTGCTTGGAATTGTTCCGAGACTGAGCTGGCTTCCAAGTTCCCTTAGACTGATCTGCTTTCGCAGCGGGCTGCTGGAGTTGGGCCTTATCCGCATGAAAGGGCCGAAAAGTAGATCCTTTAGGCTTAGCCTTCTTATCCTGTGGTAGGAAAGCGCCCTTGCCTCCCCGTAACCGTGGATATAATCGAGTCCAAACCTGGATCGAACAAAATCTTTCCCTGAAAAGGAAGGGACAACAGCCACGACTTAGAGGTCATGTCCGCAGACCACGACTTTAGCCACAGAGCCCTGCGGGCTAGTACGGAAAAACCGGATACCTTTGCATTCAAGCGAATAATCTGCATATTGACGTCACAAATAAAAGAATTAGCGACCCTCAAAGCCTTAATTCTCTCCTGTATCTCGTTGATGGGAGTCTCCTTCTCGGCCATTTCACACAGAGATTCACACCAATATGTCGCAGCTCCGGCAACCGTGGCTACCACCGCTGCCGGTTGAAAAACAAAACCTGTGTGCTGAAACATTTTCCTTAACATGTTTTTCAACTTTTATCCATGGGCTCTTTAAAGGACAAACTATCCTCAAGGGGAATTGTTGTCTGCTTCGCGAGCGTAGAGATAGCACCATCCACTTTAGGGACAGTCCCCCACAGCTCAAACTGAGAGTCCAGAACGGGGAACAGTTTCTTAAAAGAAGGGGAAAAGGATGAACCTACTCTCTCCCATTCATTCTTAACCCCTTAAGGACCAGCGACGTACCCTGTATGTCACTGGCCGTTTTTTGGGACTTGATTGTTTTATAGCTCGGTCTTGCCACCAGCGTTGAGACTGCTCTATTCCACAAAGCCTGCTGGAGGGAGGGCATTAATAGCGTGTTCTTGCTAGACTTGTGCTATTATGTCCTGAAAAAACCCTTAACGACCAGTGACATACAGGGTACATTGTGGTCATTAAGGGGTTAATAATATTAGCCATCTTAACAGGAACCTGGAAGGTCTGAGGCACCACCCTATACTCATATACTTTATCAAGCTTAGGAATCGAGGGTCCCTCCGGTAGTTTTGGTTCCAGAACCTCCAGCATAGCAAGCACTTGCTTCAGCAAAAAGTGCAAGTTTTCCATCCTAAACCGAAAGTCAGGCTCCTCTGCAGCCGGAGGCTTAGATGACACGGATTCCGACCCAGAAGGGACTTCCTCCGAAGAGTCGGATAAGTCCTCACAGCGGATAATGCCGCCATGAAGCACCCTACGCTTGCGCTTAGCAGAAGGTGGTAAAGCATTAATCACCTTCAACACTGTCGTTTGCAGTTGATCTGCAAAATCTAACAGCCAGCGAAGCTCTCCCGAATGAGTAACAGTTGGGCCCTGGGGCGCTGCATGTGCAATAAGAGATGAATGCAGGGAACGCACCTCACGGGACGGAGAACCCTCAGGTGGACGGCTCAGTAGTACTAGACATCCACTTTTTTCTAGATGGCGCAACTCTATCAAGGCAAGTGGAACATAGTTGAGCAGGTGGATCTACCAGAGCGTCCTCACAATAAACACAGGTATTAGACTTTGTTAAAGAGGGAGTACCCTCTAACGCGTCAGAGTCCTCCATAGCTTGCGCTTTATTATGGACTAGAACAAATAAATAAAATTGGCACCTTTATTCTCCTATGACCCGGACTACAGAAACCGATTAGTCTCCTGCATCGCCGATCAAGCAGAGGAAGTTGTATAGGCCACACCAGGTCACATGGGATGCCACGCAGGACCGCCCCTGCACTAGGTAAAAAAACGCGCCAAATCAGCCGCACAAATACTCCCGGAAAAGAACCTGAAGTTCCACCCATTGCCAGAGCCTCATCTTGCACATAACGCAGCAATGACCCAAAAAATATTATGTATAACCCCCCCTGTTCAATAATCACCATACCAGGAATATTAACCCTTGATTCTATAAAGATAAAAGGTATCACACTATGACCCTTTCTTCTTGCGTTATCATTATAGTATAATAAAAATGAAATGATCTTACCAGAATCTATGCCGTGGAACAGGAACACGGCCCTTCAAGTGTGATAGGGTAAAAGTATCGCACCTGACATAGACTTGAGTGTAGAGAGCAGGCAGCAAAACTCGTCAACGCTGATTGCTTATGGAGCTGTTAATATGAGTCAGGATGGTTTCGCAGAAAGACTCTCCCTGCATCTCTGGACTCTGAGTTTCATCCAGGCTCTCACTGAGAGGCTGACAGGACTACTTAAAACTCCAGTCCTATTCTGAAGAGTACTACCCTACATAAGAGACTACTCCGAATCTTCGACACTTCTCTGCCAAACTCCTGAGACGAAAGGCAAAGAATGACTGGGGCATGAGGGGAATGAAGGGAGGTATTTAGGCCTTTGCTGCGGTGTCTTTGCCTCCTCCTGGTGGCCAGGTTCTTAATTCCCACAAGTAATGAATGAAGCCATAGACTCTCCTCCCCTTGGTGGATGGAAATAAACAACAAAAAATATGGAAACTAATTTCTGCCAGCCGAGAGCTATTACTGTAATGAACACTTAATTCTCAGGGAAATTAGACCCTTTACTGGAATTGTGAGACACTCCTATTTTAAATACATCATCTTAGGGCATATTTCTATAGTTTGGGGTAATAGGGATTTGCCAGACTCTTTAAAAAACAGACTGGTGCTATGAGGTTCCTCTATGCCTTATGTAGGTGAAGGGGGTTACCACCTTGCCCCCATGTTTCATATGCAAAATGTGATTGTTATTTATTGCCATAGTGATTATCTCTAAGAAACAACTGCTGGCCAAAAAGACATGCCAATCACCTGTTAGGGTTTCTATAGAGCCCAAAACACCCTAAAAGCAATTAGTAGACAGATGCTCTTAAGCACCTAGGACTCCTTAATTAACAGTGGGGTGTAACCATTTCATATGAAGAATGATGTATATAAAGTGTATGCTGTCTTTACAGGACATGGAGTCCTTTCAAACCTTAACCCCCATATTGTAAATATATTAGGCAGTCAAATGCCATTCTGTCTTAAATCGCCTACCAATGAGTGATTACCACCATGCTAGAGGGTCATGTGACCCCATATTAAAAAATAATTGCCCTGTTTCGAATTAGCCATTAAATGTAAAAGGGAAGGCTATAGGAAATTAGAGCCCCTATTTTTACCTACATAAAAAGCTCTCTGGTGCAGGTGATCACATGTATCCTGATCAAGTCCCCACTGGTGCATGGAGTTGGACACTGCTTTCTATATAAGAATTTCACCCCTAACTGAAAGGGCTGATTCATCTCTTTCACAAGTGGGGTTCATACCCCACATAAAACATGCAAGAGCTGAGACTGGGCTGTGCAAGAGCCCTGCTCCATCTCTCAGAAATAGAAGCAATCAATTAGGAATGAACAACAGCTCAGTGGCTCATCACATATTACATAACATCACATGTGACATATAGATAAAGGGACCTCCTGTCTCTTGTTACCCTCCTCCTCAACATGGTACCACAGTGGCCTAGAAATGCATAAGATAAAGGAGTTAATATGTCCAGTACATATGAATGCATATTGATAATACCACAACAGCTAGCTCCTCTCTCTGTCACTGGAACTATAATGTATACTCCAAGTGTCCGTCCATTCACCTCTAAATGTCTAGTTTATATGCCCATTAGTGCAGGGCTGAGCTCCCACTGAATCAGTATGTAAAGTAATGTTATGTTTAAGTCTCTGATAATGTTATGTTCTGTCTGTATAGCAATGCCGTGACTAGTTGTTATGTACTTTGTATCCCTGCTCATGTACTCAATGCTAATGTAAAAAACGATTAAATGACATCACTAAGTATAGGCATCTGCTGTACTCCAACTTCAACATGTCTCAACAGCAATGTTTTTATTCTTAGGAAAAACTGTAACAACACTTTTGCATAACATTTCTCCCCTAATTTAAACATTATACAAGTTCAGATAATATAAAAAGATCAGTTTAAACAATATATTTACTTACAATAAAACATTTGCAACAATGGCATTTACATCAAACAGTGCGTCAGTGGGAAATTCCCTTAATAATTTAGCGCCCCTGCAAGAAAAGAAATGTCATGCTGTTAAACACTGTTATTATATATTCAGTTGCATTTTGCCTTTGTCTTTACTTACAATACAACAATAACATGACTAATATCTGGAAAAAAGTAATTTATACTTACCTGATAAATTCATTTCTTTCATGGTGGTTAGAGTCCACAAGCCATTACTCATGGGAATTACCCTTCTCTACCACTAGGAGGAGGCAGAGTCCCAAACCCCAAGAGTCCCTCCCACATCACATATATGTGCACCTAAAAAAAAGCAAAGAGGCAAAAAAAATCAAACTGATACAACTGCCTGAAGAAACTTTCTACCAAAGGCTGCTTCAGAAGAACCAAAAACCTCAAAATTGAGAATTTAGAAAAAAGAAGACCAAATAGCTGCCTAGCAATTTAGATCAACTCAAGCCTTATTCTTGAAAGTCCAAGATGTAGCAACTGAGCTAGTAGAATGAGCAGAAATTCACTAAAGCTGAGGCTGACCTCCTTTCAAAAAAGCTTGAAAATCAAAAAAGTTTAACAAAAAGGCTAAAGAAACAGCAAAAGTCTTCCAAACCTTCCTAGGATGAGAAAGAAGAACAAACTAAAAGTTTGTATAATGGCCTAGTAGCAGCAATGAAATATTCAAGCACTCAAACAATATACAAGTAATGCAAAGATCGCTCAGAAGCATACCTAGAATTAGGACACAAAGAAGGCACAACAACCTCTCATTTAAAGTTGTCTGTAGAAACAACCTTAGGAAATAAATCAAAATAAGGACCAAAAAAACAGCCTTATTCTGATGAAACGTCAGATAAGAAGGATCACAAAAAAGAGCAGGTAACTCAGAAACTCTTCTAGCAGAAGCAATAGCCAAAAGAAATATCACTTTACAAGAAAGTGAAAAAAGTGGAAAAAGGTCCAGTCAGAAAGCAGGAGCCTGCAAAAAAAAAAAAAAAAACAGCAGAAAACTGCCCCTTCTGAGAACTGTCAGATAGACCCTTATCTAGACCATCCTGCAAAAATTGCAGAATTCTGAAAGAATGCCAGAAAAAAACATGATTAAAAGATCATGAAATAAAAAAACAGATTTTCTTAGTTACAGGTTTACAAGCCTGAATCAGGGTTTCAAACAGAATTAGAGAAACCCCTATGTCTAAGGACTAAGCAATCAATTTCCATGACACCAAGTTCAGAGAGGAAAAAACAGACCTTAGGAGGTCTGACCGTAGATGAAGAGGCCAAAGAGGACTACAAAAACACAACAATAAAATTTTTTTTTTTTTTTTAGAGGGACCATGATTAAAAAAGCTTAAAGAAACGCACGAAGTTCAAAACAAAAACTGGTAGACTAGCCTCTAGACTAGGATACCAGACTCATTACGCTCTACAAGAAAGAAAGAAAAACAGACAAAGAGAAATTTGGTAAACCAATCGAAGATAATCTTTAATCACTGATTGTGCCTAAACAGAAAAAAAGGTTTGCAAATGGAGTAAGCTACTGATGTGAAAAAAGTAGAATTCCAGGACAGACACACCTTCTGCAGTCTATTCTGCATGAATCCATCAACAATAAACAATAAACACATTAGGATAGAATCTTAATGTCTCCTAGAAGAGACACCCTCTAAGGTGGATATGGGTATAGTTAAAAGACCATAAATAAAAAAACCTACACTAAATTAACAACCTGATAAGGGATAATTAAGATCCCCTAAACACTGATTTACCGTCAACAATGCTCCTAGAAACTTAAAGAAAAAAGGAGCTGCAACCAAATCAAACAAAGTCGACAAACAAATTGTGAATGTCTAAGAATGCCAAACAGAGCAAACATAGGTAAGTTCTAGTGAATAGGGATGTGCAGGTAAAGATCCTAATACAAATTGCTTCCAATTTGAGACCAAGTGACCTTATAATACAGAATAAATAGAAAAGACCCCTTATTTTTTGGCACAGAGATCTAGTACAGCCCTGAGACAAAAAAAGGGACAACCAATACCATGTCCTTCAGCCTTGCAAACGATAAAAGCAGCCACTTTAACAGGAGTCTGCCTTTTTTTTAGGGCTGCAACTTACGATTATTTTCATAATCGATTAATCAGCCGATGATTTTTTCGATTAATCGTCTAATTGGATACAAAAAAAATTACTAATTGTTTCCTATATTTTAAAAAAAATCCACATACTGAGTTACAATTATAAACTTCAGACTAAAACTTTACATTAACACAGCTGTTTGTCCAATTTCTAAGCAGCAGAGAACATTTTAATAATTTATCGAAGAAAGTGTCATTTCTTCAGGGTAGTCACATGAAAAGATATAATACAATATTTACAAAAATGTTAGGGGTGTACACACACACACAGGTATACCCCGCTCATACAGGGGGTTAGGGACCGGAACCCTGCTGTAAAGTGAAAACTGCCTTAAAGTGAAACAAGGCAGTTTTAGCTTTCTTTTCACTTGCCAGTGTGTTTAAAGACTTGAAAACATGTTTTAACTAACATATATTGGGGGTGCAATAGTACTATGTTGAGTTTAACACTAGCACAGCATTCAATAAATACTGTACCTGTAAAATAGTGACAATTACTGTAGTATAATTTGCCAGACTATAGCACTGAGTCGCAGATTGCACTGTAATGATGTAAACAGAGTGAACTGTGCATAACAAAATGGTTCCAGTCGGGGGACATCCGGGCGGCGGCCATCTTACAGGTCGCACTGAGCTTCAGCTCCTCAAGCTCTCTCCAGTGTTTCTATCTTTATCATCATATTTTGGGCAATACCCTGCTTAAAATAGTAGAGAGGCTTGTCTGAAGAGGTCTGCAATCCAGATATAGGGTTTTGGATAGTGACTGGGCTCTGCTGCCCTCAGTACCGGACTTTTCATTTTGAGGCCTCCCCCTATAATAGAAGCCTCAGCCTGTCCCCACAACTAGCTGTGCCTTAAGTGCGCAGTCCTAACCCGCAATAACTTACGCTCCACATCTAAAGTGGGAACCTGCTATTCTCACAATACAGCAATCGGCAGGGGCTTTATCATTAGAACAGCTCAACACCACTACACCAGAAATATGGAGGCTCTGGATAAGTGGGAGCGTACAGTGACCCAGGCGATATCTGACAGCTACCGGAGCTTAGAGAAGGAACTCTTCAAGCTCCTTACAACTTCACGGCACACAAAAGGAATTCACCTTGCAAAACCAGACCTATCAGCCACAGAATCTGAGGGGGATTCAGAGCCTGCCGCAACTGGTTTGCTAAGTGAAATTGAGGCCATAGAGAGGGCTTCCCATGCCGATTCATGCTGTAGCAGAGCAATGGAGGAGCAGCCACAGGTACACAGCTTACTCAGCTCCTCTCTGGATCTCACCGCAGGAGACGTGATGACTTCCCCGCCTAACGTATTCGCTCCCATACCCGCCCTGATGGACTTACCTTTTAGCAATGAAACGCTGAGCCCAACTAACCAGGGGACCCTGATCCCAGAAACCTGTGTTGCGCCGGCCTCTGCCTTGCCTCCGGGTGGTAAAAACACAGAGGGAAGTTCATATGAGCTCACTGATCTAACGCTGCAGACTTGGATTACCTTCACAAAATGGATATGCTGTGCGGATCCCACGACTCCATGGAGGCTATTGGTTTTGCAAACCTCTGATCTGCAATGCGCGGAACTCTCATCAGATGAGGCGGAGAGCTGTTGGGGTAGCGCTCCTCAGAAGCGATGTTCCTGTTCTTGGCTGCACCAACACCTTTCAGATGGCCAAATTCTGAAAACAGTGAACTGGGACCCTGGCGGTTAATCAAGCTAAGTAGCGTTGCTCACTTCCACGCAGGTTTCTTTGACCCAATATGAGCTTGAGAGACCCGTTATCACACCCTATTCACTAAGAGTTCAGTGGACTTTCGGTTTATTTTGTTGACATAGGGCTGTGATAAAGCGATATAAAGCGCAGAAGTGTGCTACTACCCTCTCCCTTACACTTTATAGACGTGCCCCACTACATTTGTTGAACATTCTGCTAACTGCTGTATTACATGTTAAAAACCTTACATCAGATCACACAGGACTTCCGTTGAGACCTATAGCCATCCTCAGTTGGTCAGCACCTTATGCCTCTCTCGTTATAAAGGTACTGATTAGAGATTTAGAGGGAACTCTTTATAAAGGCATCGGGTCTGCATTGAGAAACACAAAGCTTGTAACTCGCTCCTACAGAGAGGTTGTTTAAGGTCTAATTTACACTTGAATGTGTTCTCATCCCTGTATTGTATTGAGACTGATATATTATAGAGCCTGACCATGGTTAAAATATACCACTACAGAGGAGGAAACTCTACTTATTAAATTCATTGAATACTCTAATAATTCCAACATTAAATTTCTAATAGTCTCATGCCTCTAGTATAGTGTACAGTCCTATATCTGTATAGTATGTTAGACAATATTGCACTGTATATTCCTTCCTTCTATTGTCTATATGCCATGTTATCTCTATATATTCTGTATCAACACAGAGTTTTATGTATGCCTTGTTTCTTTGTTTTATTATTTTTACTTATTCAGGTCCAAGAGTGACCATGTTGAACATTAGAGCATCTTCTTGAGTCTTTTAATCTGCATGGGCCCATGAGTGGCCCCTTTAAACTATGGAGGTGCATTAATTCTCTATATAATTAAACAGAAAATGTGAGGTTTATCTTTAGTACCATCTGCATACCTGTGAAGTAACAGATTTGATTGTGCATTATGGTTATACAATTTCTATGTCACTTCCTTATTTTTATGTATGTGATTTTTGTACTTTAATATGCTTGTTATCACACTCTCCTAACCTCAATAAAAATTTATTTAAAAAAAAAAAAAAAAAATGGTTCCAGTCACTTTTCACGCAATCTCACGATGATTACAGCACTGTTTCAAATCCTTGGAGGTTGAACTTCAGCTCCACAAAGTGCTGTTTTAGCAAAGCGCTGTAAAGTGAGCTATACCTGTATATATGTGTATATATATATATATATATATATATATATATATATATATATATATATATATATACACACACTTACAGTATATACATATATATTTATATGTTAATATGTGTATATACACATAACACATAAATATACAGTCATGGACAAAAATATTTGCACCTCTGCATTTCTGTCGGATAATGCACTACTTCGTTGCAATTACAAATGTTTAGGCACTCATGTTTATTTATTATGTTTGTATTGGTATTACACACAAAAAAATCGGAGAAAAAAAGCTAAAAACATAATTTATGTAAGAATTTACCTAATAAATTCATTTCTTTCATATTGGCAAGAGTCCATGAGCTAGTGACGTATGGTATATACAATCCTACCAGGAGGGGCAAAGTTTCCCAAACCTCAAAATGCTGATAAATACACCCCTCGCCACACCCACAATTCAGTTTAACGAATAACCAAGAAGTGGGGTGATAAAGAAAGGAGTAAAAAGCATCAACAAAGAAAAACATAATTTATGCTTACCTGATAAATTCCTTTCTTCTGTAGTGTGATCAGTCCACGGGTCATCATTACTTGTGGGATATTAACTGCTCCCCCACAGGAAGTGCAAGAGGATTCACCCAGCAGAGCCGCCACACAGCTCCCCCCCTCTACGTCACCTCCAGTCATTCGACCAAGGACCAACGAGAAAGGAGAAGCCAAGGGTGTAGTGGTGACTGGAGTATAATTTAAAAAATATTTACCTGCCTTAAAAAACAGGGCGGGCCGTGGACTGATCACACTACAGAAGAAAGGAATTTATCAGGTAAGCATAAATTATGTTTTCTTCTGTTAAGTGTGATCAGTCCACGGGTCATCATTACTTGTGGGATACCAATACCAAAGCAAAAGTACACGGATGACGGGAGGGATAGGCAGGCTCTTTATACAGAAGGAACCACTGCCTGAAGAACCTTTCTCCCAAAAATAGCCTCCGAGGAAGCAAAAGTGTCAAATTTGTAACATTTGGAAAAAGTATGAAGCGAAGACCAAGTTGCAGCCTTGCAAATCTGTTCAACAGAGGCCTCATTCTTAAAGGCCCAAGTGGAAGCCACAGCTCTAGTGGAATGAGCTGTAATTCTTTCAGGAGGCTGCTGTCCAGCAGTCTCATAAGCTAAACGAATTATGCTACGAAGCCAAAAAGAGAGAGAGGTAGCAGAAGCTTTTTGACCTCTCCTCTGACCAGAGTAAACGACAAACAGGGAAGACGTTTGTCGAAAATCTTTAGTTGCCTGTAAATAAAATTTAAGGGCACGAACTACATCCAGATTGTGCAAAAGACGTTCCTTCCTCGAAGAAGGATTTGGGCACAAGGATGGAACAACAATCTCCTGATTGATATTCCTGTTAGTGACTACCTTAGGTAAGAACCCAGGCTTAGTACGCAGAACTACCTTATCCGAGTGAAAAATCAAATAAGGAGAATCACAATGTAAGGCTGATAACTCAGAGACTCTTCGAGCCGAGGAAATAGCCATTAAAAATAGAACTTTCCAAGATAACAACTTTATATCAATGGAATGAAGGGGTTCAAACGGAACACCCTGTAAAACGTTAAGAACAAGGTTTAAACTCCATGGTGGAGCCACAGCTTTAAACACAGGTTTAATCCTGGCCAAAGCCTGACAAAAAGCCTGAACGTCTGGAGCTTCTGACAGACGCTTGTGTAACAGAATGGACAGAGCTGAGATCTGTCCCTTTAAGGAACTAGCGGATAACCCCTTTTCTAAACCTTCTTGTAGAAAAGACAATATCCTAGGAATCCTAACCTTACTCCAAGAGTAACCTTTGGATTCGCACCAATATAGGTATTTACGCCATATTTTATGGTAAATCTTTCTGGTAACAGGCTTCCTAGCCTGTATTAAGGTATCAATAACTGACTCAGAAAAACCACGCTTTGATAAGATCAAGCGTTCAATTTCCAAGCAGTCAGCTTCAGAGAAGTTAGATTTTGATGTTTGAAAGGACCCTGAATCAGAAGGTCCTGTTTCAGAGGTAACGACCAAGGTGGACAGAATGACATGTCCACCAGATCTGTATACCAAGTCCTGCGTGGCCATGCAGGCGCTATTAGAATCACTGATGCTTTCTCCTGTTTGATTCTGGCAATCAATCGAGGAAGCATCGGGAAAGGTGGAAACACATGAGCCATCCTGAAGGTCCATGGTGCTGTCAAGGCATCTATCAGGACCGCTCCCGGATCCCTGGATCTGGACCCGTAGCGCGGAAGCTTGGCGTTCTGTCGAGACGCCATGAGATCTATCTCTGGTTTGCCCCAACGTCGAAGTATTTGGGCAAAGACCTCTGGATGAAGTTCCCACTCCCCCGGATGAAAAGTCTGACGACTTAAGAAATCCGCCTCCCAGTTCTCCACTCCCGGGATGTGGATTGCAGACAGGTGGCAAGAGTGAGACTCTGCCCAGCGAATTATCTTCGATACTTCCATCATTGCTAGGGAGCTTCTTGTCCCTCCCTGATGGTTGATATAAGCTACAGTCGTGATGTTGTCCGACTGGAACCTGATGAACCCCCGAGTTGCTAACTGGGGCCAAGCCAGAAGAGCATTGAGGACTGCTCTCAATTCCAGAATGTTTATTGGAAGAAGACTCTCCTCCTGATTCCATAGTCCCTGAGGCTTCAGAGAATTCCAGACAGCGCCCCAACCTAGTAGGCTGGCGTCTGTTGTTACAATTGACCAGTCTGGCCTGCTGAATGGCATTCCCCTGGACAGATGTGGCCGATAAAGCCACCATAGAAGAGAATTTCTGGTCTCTTGAATGGAATGAAGGACACAGCATGCACTTTGAAGTTTTGTTAACCTGTCCTCTGTCAGGTAAATCTTCATTTCTACAGAATCTATCAGAGTCCCCAGGAAGGGAACTCTTGTGAGTGGAAAGAGAGAACTTTTCTCTTCGTTCACTTTCCATCCATGCGACCTTAGAAATGCCAGTACTATCTCTGTATGAGATTTGGCAGTTTGAAAGCTTGAAGCTTGTATCAGTATGTCGTCTAAGTACGGAGCTACTGAAATTCCTCGCGGTCTTAGTACCGCCAGAAGAGTGCCCAGAACCTTTGTGAAGATTCTTGGAGCCGTAGCCAGTCCGAATGGAAGAGCTACAAACTGGTAATGCCTGTCTAAAAAGGCAAACCTTAGATACCGGTAATGACTTCTGTGAATCGGTATGTGAAGGTAAGCATCCTTTAAATCCACTGTGGTCAAGTACTGACCCTCTTGGATCATGGGCAAAATTGTTCGAATAGTTTCCATCTTGAACGATGGAACTCTTAGGAATTTGTTTAGGATCTTTAAATCCAAGATTGGCCTGAAGGTTCCCTCTTTTTTGGGAACTACAAACAGATTTGAGTAAAACCCTTGTCCTTGTTCCAACCGCGGAACTGGATGGATCACTCCCATTAATAAAAGATCTTGTACGCAGCGTAGAAACGCTTCCTTCTTTGTTAGGTTTGTTGACAACCTTGACAGATGAAATTTCCCTCTTGGGGGAGAGGATTTGAAGTCCAGAAGGTATCCCTGAGATATGATCTCTAACGCCCAGGGATCCTGAACATCTCTTGCCCAAGCCTGGGCGAAGAGGGAAAGTCTGCCCCCCACTAGATCCGGTCCCGGATCAGGGGCCCTCAATTCATGCTGTCTTAGGGGCAGCAGCAGGTTTTCTGGCCTGTTTGCCCCTGTTCCAGGACTGGTTAGGTTTCCAGCCTTGTCTGTAGCGAGCAACAGCTCCTTCCTGTTTTGGTGCAGAGGAAGTTGATGCTGCTCCTGCTTTGAAATTACGAAAGGAACGAAAATTGGACTGTCTAGCCTTGGCTTTGGCCTTGTCCTGAGGCAGGGCATGACCTTTACCTCCTGTAATGTCATCAATAATCTCTTTCAAGCCGGGCCCGAATAAGGTCTGCCCTTTGAAAGGAATATTAAGCAATATAGATTTAGACGTAACATCAGCTGACCAGGATTTTAGCCACAGAGCTCTGCGTGCCTGAATGGCGAATCCTGAATTTTTAGCCGCAAGTTTAGTTAAATGTACTACGGCATCTGAAATAAATGAATTAGCTAACTTAAGGAATTTAAGTTTGTGTGTGATGTCATCTAGTGTGGATGATTGAAGTGTCTCTTCCAGAGACTCAAACCAAAATGCTGCTGCAGCCGTGACAGGCGCAATACATGCAAGAGGTTGCAATATAAACCCTTGTTGAACAAACATTTTCTTAAGGTAACCCTCTAATTTTTTATCCATTGGATCTGAAAAAGCACAGCTATCCTCCACTGGGATAGTGGTACGCTTAGCTAAAGTAGAAACTGCTCCCTCCACCTTAGGGACCATTTGCCATAAGTCCCGTGTGGCGGCGTCTATTGGAAACATTTTTCTGAATATAGGAGGGGGTGAGAAAGGCACACCGGGTCTATCCCACTCCTTAGTAACAATGTCAGTAAGTCTCTTAGGTATAGGAAAAACGTCAGTACTCGTCGGTACCGCAAAATATTTATCCAACCTACACATTTTTTCTGGGATTGCAACTGTGTTACAATCATTCAGAGCCGCTAATACCTCCCCTAGTAACACACGGAGGTTCTCAAGCTTAAATTTAAAATTTGAAATGTCTGAGTCCAGTTTATTTGGATCAGAACCGTCACCCACAGAATGAAGCTCTCCGTCTTCATGTTCTGCAAACTGTGACGCAGTATCAGACATGGCCCTTGCATTATCAGCGCACTCTGTTCTCATCCCAGAGTGATCACGTTTACCTCTTAGTTCTGGTAGTTTAGCCAAAACTTCAGTCATAACAGTAGCCATATCTTGTAATGTGATTTGTAATGGCCGCCCAGATGCACTCGGCGCTACAATATCACGCACCTCCTGAGCGGGAGATGCAGGTACTGACACGTGAGGCGAGTTAGTCGGCATAACTCTCCCCTCGTTGTTTGGTGAAATATGTTCAATTTGTACAGATTGACTATTTTTTAAGTAGCATCAATACATTTAGTACATAAATTTCTATTGGGCTCCACTTTGGCATTAACACATATAGCACAGAGATATTCCTCTGAATCAGACATGTTTAACACACTAGCAAATAAACAGCAACTTGGAAATACTTTTCAAAGTAATTTACAAATAATATGAAAACGAACTGTGCCTTTAAGAAGCACAGAAAAATATTATAACAGATAAAATAATTAAGTTATAGCATCAATCTTTGTCAGAATATACAGTTTTAGCAAAGGATTGTTCCCCTCAGCAAATGATAACTAACCCAGGCAGCAGAAAAAAAATACACAAATAAACGTTTTTTATATCACAGTCAATACAATCAGCACAGCTCTGCTGTATGATTACTTCCCTCAAAAAAGACTCTTGAGATCCCTGAACTCTGTAGAGATGAACCGGATCATGCAGGAAGAAAATGAACCTCTGACTGAGTTTTTCTGATGCATAGTGAAAGCACCAAAATGGCCCCTCCCCCACACACATAACAGTGAGAGAGATCAGTGAACTGCTCTAATTTAAATCAAAACTATTGCCAAGTGGAAAAAAAGTGCCCAAAACATTTTTTCACCCAGTACCTCAGAGAAAAAAACGTTTTTACATGCCAGCAAAAAAACATTTTACCTCAATAATTAATTGTCATTTAAAACCTATTGCAAGTCCCTGCAAAATAGGTTAAGTCTATGTATACAGTTTAAAAGCCAGAGAAGTACCATTTCCCAGAAAACTGAAGTGTAAAATATACATACATGACAGCCTGATATCAGCTACATCTACTGCATTCAAGGCTGAGTTTACATTATAACGGTATGGCAGGATTTTCTCATCAATTCCATGTCAGAAAATAATAAACTGCTACATACCTCTTTGCAGATTAATCTGCCTGCTGTCCCCTGATCTGAAGTTTACCTCACTCCTCAGATGGCCGAGAAACAGCAATATGATCTTAACTACTCCGGCTAAAATCATAGAAAAACTCAGGTAGATTCTTCTTCAAATTCTACCAGAGAAGGAATAACACACTCCGGTGCTATTATAAAATAACAAACTTTTGATTGAAGATATAAAAACTAAATATATCACCATAGTCCTCTCACACATCCTATCTAGTCGTTGGGTGCAAGAGAATGACTGGAGGTGACGTAGAGGGGGGGAGCTGTGTGGCGGCTCTGCTGGGTGAATCCTCTTGCACTTCCTGTGGGGGAGCAGTTAATATCCCACAAGTAATGATGACCCGTGGACTGATCACACTTAACAGAAGAAATCATAACCACCACAAAAAAGGGTGGGTCTCATGGACTCTTGCCAATATGAAAGAAAAGGAAATTTATGCTTACCTGATAAATTGATTTCTTCTACGATACGACGAGCCCACGGATTTCATTCTTACTTGTGGGATATTATCCTCCTGCCAACAGGAAGTGGCAGAGAGCACCACAGCAGAGCTGTATATATAGCTCCTCCCTTCCCCTCCACCCCCAGTCATTCGACTGAAGGTTTAGGAAGAGAAAGGAAAAGCTAAATGGTGCAGAGGTGACTGAAGTTGTAAAAATAAAATATAATCTGTCTTAAAATGACAGGGAGGGCTGTGAACTCGTCGTATCGTAGAAGAAATAAATTTATCAGGTAAGCATAAATTTCCTTTTCTTCTACAAGATACGATGAGTCCACGGATTTCATCCTTACTTGTGGGATACAATACCAAAGCTACAGGACACGGATGGAAGGGAGGGACAAGACAGAGACCTAAACGGAAGGCACCACTGCTTGAAGAACTTTTCTCCAAAAAACAGCCTCAGAAGAAGCAAAAGTATAAAATTTGTAAAATTTGGAAAAAGTATGAAGGGACGACCAAGTCGCAGCCTTACAAATCTGTTCAACAGATGCATCGTTTTTAAAGGCCCAAGGCACGGACCACGTCCAGGTTATGTAACAGACGCTCCTTCTTAGAAGAAGGATTAGGACACAAGGAAGGAACAACAATTTCCTGATTAATATTCTTATTTCAAACAACCTTAGGAAGAAATCCAGGTTTGGTACGTAAAACCCCCTTATCAGAATGAAAGGTAAGAAGATAAGGTGAATCACACTGTAACGCTGAAAGCTCAGAAACTCTTTGAGCAGAAGAAATAGCAACTAAAAACAGAACTTTCCAAGATAACAGTTTAACCCCTTAATGACAACTGACGTACCAGGTACGTCCTGCAAAAACTAGCAGTTAGTGACAATGGACGTACCTGGTACGTCAGTTGTTTAAGAGAGTGCTGGAAGCGATCGCAATCGCTTCCAACAGCTCTCAGGGTATTGCAGTGATGCCTCGATATGGAGGCATCCTGCAATACCTTTTAACAAGCCTCCGATGCAGAGAGAGACACTCTGTGGCCCTCTCTGCACCGGTAACAATGGTGCTGTGTTCCGGGGGGAGTGTAGCAATGAGGCGGCAGCGTGGGGGCGCGCGCGTGTACACGTGGGGGGGCGCGCGTGTGCACGTGGGGGGGGGGGCGTGTGCACGCGGGGGGCGCGCGTGTGCACGTGGGGGGGCGCGTGTGCACGTGGGGGGGCGCGCGTGTGCACGTGGGGGCGCGCGCGCATATTAGCCACTGACACCAATGGAAAAAAATAAAAAGTTCTAAAAATTTTTTTTTAAAACATTAAAAAAAAAAAAATATATATATATATATATATATATATATATATATATATAAGGATCTGGGGGGGGGGGTTGGGGGTATTGAGGGGGGGGGCTGCTACACTACAGAAAAGTTTATAAATACTGTTTTTGGGGGCAAATTGGGTACTGGCAGACAGCTGCCAGTACCCAAGATGGCGGCAATTAAGTAGCAGGGAGGGTTATAGAGCTGTTTGGTGGGGGATCAGGGAGGTTGGGGGCTAAGGCAGGGCTCCATTACAGCTGAATACATTTTTTTTAAAAATAAAATAAAAAAAAACTCCTTTTATTTAGTACTGGCAGACTTTCTGCCAGTACTTAAGATGGCGGGGACAATTGTGGGGTGGGGGAGGGAAGAGAGCTGTTGGGAGGGATCAGGGGGTGGGATGTGTCAGGTGGGAGGCTGATCTCTACACTAAAGCTAAAATTAACCCTGCCAGCGCCCTACAAGCTACCCAATTAACTCCTTCACTGCTGGGCATAAAACACGTGTGGTGCGCAGCGGCATTTAGCGGCCTTCTAATTACCAAAAAGCAACCCCAAAGCCATATAAGTCTGCTATTTCTGAACAAAGGCGATCCCAGAGAAGCATTTACAACCATTTGTGCCATAATTGCAGTAGCTGTTTGTAAATAATTTCAGTGGGAAACCTAAAGTTTGTGACAAAATGTGTGAAAAAGTGAACATTTTTTTTAATTTGATCGCATTTGGCGGTGAAACGGTGGCATGAAATATACCAAAATGGGCCTAGATCAATACTTTGGGATGTCTTCTAAAAAAAAATATATACATGTCAAGGGATATTCAGGTATTCCTGACAGATATCAGGGTTCCAATGTAACTAGCGCTAATTTTGAAAAAAAAGTGGTTTAGAAATAGCAAAGTGCTACTTGTATTTATGGCCCTATAACTTACAAAAAAAGCAAAGATCATGTAAACATTGGGTATTTCTAAACTCAGGACAAAATTTAAAAACTATTTAGCATGGGTGTTTTTTAGTGGTTGTAGATGTGTAACAGATTTTGGGGGTCAAAGTTAGAAAAAGTGTGTTTTTTCCATTTTTTCCTCATATTTTATAAAAAAAATTATAGTAAATTATAAGATATAATGAAAATAATGGTATATTTAGAAAGTCCATTTAATGGCGATAAAAACGGTATATAATGTGTGTGGGTACAGTAAATGAGTAAGAGGAAAATTACAGCTGAACACAAACACCACAGAAATGTAAAAATAGCCATTGTCATTAAGGGTAAGAAAATTGAAAAATGTTCCGGTCATTAAGGGGTTAATATCTATGGAATGCATGGGTTAAAACGGAACCCCTTGAAGAACTCGAAGAACTAAATTCAAACTCCAAGGAGGAGTAATTGGTCTAAATACAGGCTTAATTCTAGATAGAGCCTGACAAAAAGACTGAACATCTGGCATATCAGCCAAACGTTTGTGAAGCAAAATCGACAAAGCAGAAATTTGTCCCTTTAAGGAACTAGCTGATAACCCTTTCTCCAATCCATCTTGGAGAAAAGACAGAATCCTGGGAATCCTAACTTTACTCCATGAGTAACCCTTGGATTCACACCAATAAAGATATTTACGCCATATCTTATGATAGATTTTTCTAGTGACAGGCTTTCGAGCCTGTATCAAAGTATTGATGACCGAATCAGAGAATCCTCGCTTAGATAAAATCAAGCGTTCAATCTCCAAGCAGTCAGCTGCAGAGAACTTAGATTTGGATGTTGGAAAGGACCTTGAATGAGCAGGTCCTGTCTCAAAGGAAGTTTCCACGGTGACAGAGACGACATGTCCACTAGATCCGCATACGAAGTCCTGCGTGGCCACGCAGGCGTTATCAGGATTACTGAAGCTCTCTCCTGTTTGATCCGAGCAATCACGCATGGAAGGAGAGGAATCGGTGGAAACACATAAGCTAGGCTGAACGACCAAGGAACTGCCAAGGCATCTATCAGTTCAGCCTGAGGATCCCTCGACCTGGATCCGTATCTTGGAAGTTTGGCATTCTGTCGAGATGCCATCAGATACAATTCCGGTCTGCCCCATCGGAGAATAAGAGAGGCAAACACCTCCGGGAGGAGATCCCACTCCCCCGGATGAAAAGTCTGACGACTTAGAAAATCTGCTTCCCAGTTCTCTACTCCTGGGATGTAGATTGCTGAGAGATAGCAAGAGTGGGCCTCCTCCCATCAGATTATTGATACTTCTATCATCGCTAAGGAGCTCCTTGTTCCCCCGATGATTGATATACGCCACAGTCATGATATTGTCCGACTGGAATCTGATGAATTTGGCCGAAGCCAACTGAGGCCATGCCTGAAGTGCATTGAATATTGCTCTCAGTTCCAGAATATTGATTGGAAGTAGAGACTCCACCTGAGTCCAAACACCCTGAGCCTTCAGGGAATTCCAGACTGCACCCCAGCCCAGAAGGCTGGCATCCGTTTTCACTATCACCCACGAGGATCTGCGGAAACAAGTCCCCTGGGACAGATGATCTGGCGACAACCACCAAAGAAGAGAGTCTCTGGATCCAGATTTATCTGAGGAGATAAATTCGCATAGTCCCCATTCCACTGTCTGAGCATGCACAGCTGCAGTGGTCTTTGATGAAAGCAAGCAAACGGAATGATGTCCATTGCCGCTACCATTAATCCAATTACCTCCATACACTGAGCCACTGATGGCCGAGGAATGGACTGAAGTGCTCGGCAAGTATTTAGAATCTTTGATTTTCTGACCTCCGTTAGAAATATTTTCATGTCTACCGAGTCTATCAGAGTTCCCAAGAAGAGAACCCTTGTCTGTGGAACTAGTGAACTCTTCTTTATGTTCACCTTCCAACCGTGAGCTCTCAGGAAAGACAGGACTGTGTCCGTGTGAGATTTTGTCAGATAAGTTAATGCCTGGATCAAAATGTCGTGCAGATAAGACGCCACTGCTATGTCTGAGAACCGCCAGAAGGAACCCTAGAACCTTTGTGAAGATTCTGGGTGCTGTGGCCAACCCGAAGGTAAGAGCCACGAACTGATAATGTTTGTCCAGAAAGGTAAACCTTAGAAACTGATGATGATCCTTGTGGATAGGAATATGAAGATATGCATCCTTCAAGTCCACGGTAGTCATATATTGACCCTCCTGGATCATTGGTAAGATTGTTCGTGTAGTCTCCATCTTGAATGATGGAACTCTGAGAAATTTGTTTAGACACTTGAGATCTAAAATGGGTCTGAAAGTGCCCTCTTTTTTGGGAACCAAGAAAAGATTTGAGTAAAACCCCTGCCCCTGTCCCAGCTTTGGAACAGGATAGATTACTCCCATGGTAGAGAGGTATTTTACACAGCGTAAGAACACCTCTCTTTATCTGGTCTACAGATAATCATGAAAGATGAAATCTCTCTCTTGGGAGAAAATCCTTGAATTCCAGTTGATACCCGTGGGTCACTATTTCCAGTGCCCAAGGGTCCTGAACATCTCTTACCCAAGCCTGAGCAAAGAAAGAAAGTCTGCCCCCTACTAGATCCGGTCCCAGATCGGGGGCCGCCCCTTCATGCTGTCTTTGTAGCAGCAGCGGGCTTCTTGGATTGTTTACCTTTATTCCAAGCCTGGTTGGGTCTCCAGACTGACTTGGATTGAGCAAAATTCCCTTCCTGCTTTGTGGAGGAAGAGGAAGCAGAGGCTCCTCCTTTAAAGTTTCAAAAGGAACGAAAATTATTTTGTTTACCCCTCATCTTAACAGATTTATCCTGAGGTAGGGCATGGCATTTACCTCCAGTAATGTCAGAAATAATTTCCTTTAATTCAGGCCCGAATAGGGTCTTACTTTTAAAAGGAATAGCTAAAAGCTTAGATTTTGATGACACATCAGTAGACCAAGACTTGAGCCATAACGCTCTATGCGCTAAAATGGCAAATCCTGCATTTTTCGCTGCTAATTTAGCAATTTGAAAAGCAGCATCAGTAATAAAAGAATTATCTAGCTTGAGAGCCTTAATTCTATCCAAAATGTCATCTAATGGAGTCTCAACCTTCAGAGACTCTTCTAGAGCATCAAACCAAAAAGCTGCTGCAGTAGTAACTGGAACAATGCAAGCTGTAGGTTGTAAAAGAAAACCCTGATGAATAAATAATTTCTTTAGAAGACCCTCTAACTTTTTATCCATAGGGTCTTTGAAAGCACAACTGTCCTCAATAGGTATAGTTGTACGCTTAGCCAGGGTAGATATAGCTCCCTCCACCTTAGGGACCGTTTGCCAAGAGTCCCGAATGGTGTCTGATATGGGAAACATTTTCTTAAAATTAGGAGGGGGAGAGAACGGTATACCTGGTCTATCCCATTCCTTTTTACAATTTCCGAAATTCTTTTAGGAACCGGAAAAACATCAGTGTAAGTAGGTACCTCTAGATATTTGTCCATCTTACACAATTTCTCTGGTGGTATCACAATAGGGTCACAATCATCCAGAGTCGCTAAAACCTCCCGAAGTAACAGGCGGACGTGTTACAGCTTAAATTTAAAGGACATGACGTCCGAATCTGTATGAGGTAACACATTCCCTGAGTCTGAAAGTTCTCCCTCAGATAGCAATTCCCTGACCCCCAACTCAGAGCACTGTAAGGGTACATCGGAAATAGCCAATAAAGCATCAGAGGATTCAGTATTCACATTAATACCTAACCTACTGCGTTTACCCTGTAACACTGGTAATTTAGATAATACCTCTGTAAGGGTAGTTGACATAACTGCAGCCATCTCCTGCAGAGTAAAAGAATTAGACGCACTAGAGTTGCTTGGCATCGCTTGTGTGGGCGTTAAAGATTGTGACACTTGGGGAGAATTTGATGGCATATCCCGATTCTCTTCAGACTGAGAATCATCCTTAGGCACACTTTCTTGACCTAAAATATGTTTTTTTTTACAGTGTAAGGCCCTTTCAGTACAAGAGGTACACAATGTAAGAGGGGGTTCCACAATGGCTTCTAAACAATGAGATTCCTCAATGTCAGACATGTTGAACAGACTAGTAATATCCACAATAGTCATTAAACACTTTATTTATTGCTTTAAAAATTTTTTTGAGAAACGTGTACTGCGCCTTTAAGAGATAAAAAAAACGCACAAATTTTCCAAAACTACTTCAAAACGTTAATTTGCTCTGAAAATTAACTATAGCTAATTAATGGCTCCAAAAATTATTGCACCCCAAGAGTAAGGGGATAAATTAACCTCTAAAAGGAACTTAAGTCACAATTATGTTAAATTTGACAAAAAAATACCCCCTGCACCTCGCCACAGCTCTGCTGTGGCGCCAACCTGCCCCCAGGGTACTTAAAAATGACTCACCAACGATCCAGATAATAGAACCCCTGTCTAGGGTCAACCGAAGCTAATGTCTGCTGCTTCTCAGCCAGAGGAAAGTGCGCATAATAAGCCCGCCCATCATGTCCGATGATCGAGTAGGCCTGAAACAACCGCATGGTGAAACGGTTTCAAGTAAAAACCAAGTGGAACTCTTTAACCCCAAATTACACACCAATATTGTCAAACTGGTTATTTTGTGCAAAAAAAAAAAAAACGTTAAACATATTCCTGCCTCTCCCAGTGTCTCTTATAATGCTGAAGCCCATTATAATGCTCCAATATGTCAACTGAATAAATTAAGCATAGGTCTACCAGCAACACCCCTTTGTTTTACAGGTCTACTGCTTACCCCTTCCCTTGCAGGGAAATAAATGTCAGCCAGTTCTGATATCAAGTTTCCTCAGAAATAAAGGGCTGCACATACCTCAATGCTGCTTGTAGCATGAAACCGTTCTCCACACTGAAGATGTCTCTTGTATTACCTTCAGAAGCTCTGTAGGAACCAACGTGGATCTTAGTTACATCTGCTAAGATCATCAACCTCAGGGCAGAAATCTTCTTTCATATCCCCCTGAGGAAAATAGTCCTCACCGGTACCATTTAAAATAAAAAACTTCTTGATTGAAGAAACTAAAACTAACACCTCACTTTACCTCTTCCTAGTATAACACAGGCAAAGAGAATGACTGGGGGTGGAGGGGAAGGGAGAAGCTATATATATACAGCTCTGCCGTGGTGCTCTTTGCCATTTCCTGTTAGCAGGAAGATAATATCCCACAAGTAAGGATGAAATAGGTGGACTCGTCGTATCTTGTAGAAGAAATGAATTTATCAGGTAAGTTCTTACATAAATTATGTTTTCTTTCATGTAATTGGCAAGAGTCCATGAGCTAGAGACGTATGGGATCGCAATACCCAAGATGTGGAACTTCACGCAAGAGTCACTAGAGAGGGAGGGATAAAAATAAAAAACAGAATTTATGTTTACCTGATAAATTACTTTCTCCAACGGTGTGTCCGGTCCACGGCGTCATCCTTACTTGTGGGATATTCTCTTCCCCAACAGGAAATGGCAAAGAGCCCAGCAAAGCTGGTCACATGATCCCTCCTAGGCTCCGCCTACCCCAGTCATTCGACCGACGTTAAGGAGGAATATTTGCATAGGAGAAACCATATGATACCGTGGTGACTGTAGTTAAAGAAAATAAATTATCAGACCTGATTAAAAAACCAGGGCGGGCCGTGGACCGGACACACCGTTGGAGAAAGTAATTTATCAGGTAAACATAAATTCTGTTTTCTCCAACATAGGTGTGTCCGGTCCACGGCGTCATCCTTACTTGTGGGAACCAATACCAAAGCTTTAGGACACGGATGAAGGGAGGGAGCAAATCAGGTCACCTAAATGGAAGGCACCACGGCTTGCAAAACCTTTCTCCCAAAAAATAGCCTCAGAAGAAGCAAAAGTATCAAACTTGTAAAATTTGGTAAAAGTGTGCAGTGAAGACCAAGTCGCTGCCCTACATATCTGATCAACAGAAGCCTCGTTCTTGAAGGCCCATGTGGAAGCCACAGCCCTAGTGGAATGAGCTGTGATTCTTTCAGGAGGCTGCCGTCCGGCAGTCTCGTAAGCCAATCTGATGATGCTTTTAATCCAAAAAGAGAGAGAGGTAGAAGTTGCTTTTTGACCTCTCCTTATACAAGAATAAACAACAAACAAGGAAGATGTTTGTCTAAAATCCTTTGTAGCATCTAAATAGAATTTTAGAGCGCGAACAACATCCAAATTGTGCAACAAACGTTCCTTCTTCAAAACTGGTTTCGGACACAAAGAAGGCACGACTATCTCCTGGTTAATGTTTTTGTTAGAAACAACTTTTGGAAGAAAACCAGGTTTAGTACGTAAAACCACCTTATCTGCATGGAACACCAGATAAGGAGGAGAACACTGCAGAGCAGATAATTCTGAAACTCTTCTAGCAGAAGAAATTGCAACCAAAAACAAAACTTTCCAAGATAATAACTTAATATCAACGGAATGTAAGGGTTCAAACGGAACCCCCTGAAGAACTGAAAGAACTAAGTTGAGACTCCAAGGAGGAGTCAAAAGTTTGTAAACAGGCTTGATTCTAACCAGAGCCTGAACAAAGGCTTGAACATCTGGCACAGCTGCCAGCTTTTTGTGAAGTAACACAGACAAGGCAGAAATCTGTCCCTTCAAGGAACTTGCAGATAATCCTTTCTCCAATCCTTCTTGAAGAAAGGATAGAATCCTAGGAATCTTTACCTTGTCCCAAGGGAATCCTTTAGATTCACACCAACAGATATATTTTTTCCATATTTTGTGGTAAATTTTTCTAGTTACAGGCTTTCTGGCCTGAACAAGAGTATCAATAACAGAATCTGAGAACCCTCGCTTTGATAAGATCAAGCGTTCAATCTCCAAGCAGTCAGCTGGAGTGGGACCAGATTCGGATGTTCGAACGGACCTTGAACAAGAAGGTCTCGTCTCAAAGGTAGCTTCCATGGTGGAGCCGATGACATATTCACCAGATCTGCATACCAAGTCCTGCGTGGCCACGCAGGAGCTATCAAGATCACCGACGCCCTCTCCTGATTGATCCTGGCTACCAGCCTGGGGATGAGAGGAAACGGCGGGAATACATAAGCTAGTTTGAAGGTCCAAGGTGCTACTAGTGCATCTACTAGAGTCGCCTTGGGATCCCTGGATCTGGACCCGTAGCAAGGAACCTTGAAGTTCTGACGAGAGGCCATCAGATCCATGTCTGGAATGCCCCACAGTTGAGTGATTTGGGCAAAGATTTCCGGATGGAGTTCCCACTCCCCCGGATGCAATGTCTGACGACTCAGAAAATCCGCTTCCCAATTTTCCACTCCTGGGATGTGGATTGCAGACAGGTGGCAGGAGCGAGTCTCCGCCCATTGAATGATTTTGGTCACTTCTTCCATCGCCAGGGAACTCCTTGTTCCCCCCTGATGGTTGATGTACGCAACAGTCGTCATGTTGTCTGATTGAAAACGTATGAACTTGGCCCTCGCTAGCTGAGGCCAAGCCTTGAGAGCATTGAATATCGCTCTCAGTTCCAGAATATTTATCGGTAGAAGAGATTCTTCCCGAGACCAAAGACCCTGAGCTTTCAGGGATCCCCAGACCGCGCCCCAGCCCATCAGACTGGCGTCGGTCGTGACAATGACCCACTCTGGTCTGCGGGAGGTCACCCCTTGTGACAGGTTGTCCAGGGACAGCCACCAACGGAGTGAGTCTCTGGTCCTCTGATTTACTTGTATCTTCGGAGACAAGTCTGTATAGTCCCCATTCCACTGACTGAGCATACACAGTTGTAATGGTCTTAGATGAATGCGCGCAAAAGGAACTATGTCCATTGCCGCTACCATCAAACCTATCACTTCCATGCACTGCGCTATGGAAGGAAGAGGAACGGAATGAAGTATCCGACAAGAGTTTAGAAGTTTTGTTTTTCTGGTCTCTGTCAGAAAAATCCTCATTTCTAAGGAGTCTATTATTGTTCCCAAGAAGGGAACTCTTGTCGACGGAGATAGAGAACTCTTTTCCACGTTCACTTTCCATCCGTGAGATCTGAGAAAGGCCAGGACTATGTCCGTGTGAGCCTTTGCTTGAGGAAGGGACGACGCTTGAATCAGAATGTCGTCCAAGTAAGGTACTACAGCAATGCCCCTTGGTCTTAGCACCGCCAGAAGGGACCCTAGTACCTTTGTGAAAATCCTTGGAGCAGTGGCTAATCCGAAAGGAAGCGCCACGAACTGGTAATGCTTGTCCAGGAATGCGAACCTTAGGAACCGATGATGTTCCTTGTGGACAGGAATATGTAGATACGCATCCTTTAAATCCACCGTGGTCAAGAATTGACCTTCCTGGATGGAAGGATAGTTCGAATGGTTTCCATTTTGGACGATGGAACCTTGAGAAACTTGTTTAGGATCTTGAGATCTAAGATTGGTCTGAACGTTCCCTCTTTTTTGGGAACTACGAACAGATTGGAGTAGAACCCCATCCCTCGTTCTTTTAATGGAACAGGATGAATCACTTCCAGAAGATAACCTTGGGAGACTATTTCTAGCGCCCAAGGATCCAGAACATCTCTTGCCCAAGCCTGAGTGAAGAGAGAGAGTCTGCACCCCACCAAATCCGGTCCCGGATCGGGGGCCCGCATCTCATGCTGTCTTGGGAGCAGTGGCAGGTTTCTTGGCCTGCTTTCCTTTGTTCCAGCCTTGCATTGGTCTCCAGGCTGGATTGGCTTGAGAAGTATTACCCTCCTGCTTAGAGGACGTAGCACTTGGGGCTGGTCCGTTTCTGCGAAAGGGACGAAAATTAGGTTTATTTTTGGCCTTGAAAGACCTATTCTGAGGAAGGGCGTGGCCCTTGCCCCCAGTGATATCAGAGATAATCTCTTTCAAGTCAGGGCCAAACAGTGTTTTCCCCTTGAAAGGAATGTCAAACAATTTGTTCTTGGAAGACGCATCCGCTGACCAAGATTTTAACCAAAGCGCTCTGCGCGCCACAATAGCAAACCCAGAATTTTTCGCCGCTAACCTAGCCAATTGCAAGGTGGCGTCTAGGGTGAAAGAATTAGCCAATTTAAGAGCACGAATTCTGTCCATAATCTCCTCATAAGAAGAAGAATTACTAATAATCGCCTTTTCTAGCTCATCGAACCAGAAACACGCGGCTGTAGTGACAGGGACAATGCATGCAATTGGTTGTAGAAGGTAACCTTGCAGAACAAACATCTTTTTTAGCAAACCTTCTAATTTTTTATCCATAGGATCTTGGAAAGCACAACTATCTTCTATGGGTATAGTGGTGCGCTTGTTTAGAGTAGAAGCCGCCCCCTCGACCTTGGGGACTGTCTGCCATAAGTCCTTTCTAGGGTCGACTATAGGAAACAATTTTTTAAATATGGGGGGAGGTACGAAAGGTATACCGGGCCTGTCCCATTCTTTATTAACAATGTACGCCACCCGCTTGGGTATAGGAAAAGCTTCGGGGGGCCCCGGGGCCTCTAGGAACTTGTCCATTTTACATAGTGTTTCTGTAATGACCAGATAATCACAATCATCCAAATTGGATAACACCTCCTTAAGCAGAGCGCGGAGATGTTCCAACTTAAATTTAAAAGTAATCACATCAGGTTCAGCTTGTTGAGAAATTTTTCCTGAATCTGAAATTTCTCCCTCAGACAAGTGTAGGGGCCCTTCAGAAACAATATCATCAGCGTCCTCATGCTCTTCAGTATTTTCTAAAACAGAGCAGTCGCGCTTTCGATGATAAGTGGGCATATTGGCTAAAATGTTTTTGATAGAATTATCCATTACAGCCGTTAATTGTTGCATAGTAAGGAGTATTGGCGCGCTAGATGTACTAGGGGCCTCCTGTATGGGCAAGACTGGTGTAGACGAAGGAGGGGATGATGCAGTACCATGCTTACTCCCCTCACTTGAGGAATCATCTTGGGCATCATTTTTACTAAATTTTTTATGACATAAATCACATCTATTTAAATGAGAAGGAACCTTGGCTTCCCCACAGTCAGAACACAATCTATCTGGTAGTTCAGACATGTTAAACAGGCATAAACTTGATATCAAAGCACAAAAAACGTTTTAAAATAAAACCGTTACTGTCACTTTAAATTTTAAACTGAACACACTTTATTACTGCAATTGCGAAAAAGTATGAAGGAATTGTTCAAAATTCACCAAAATTTCACCACAGTGTCTTAAAGCCTTAAAAGTATTGCACACCAAATTTGGAAGCTTTAACCCTTAAAATAACGGAACCGGAGCCGTTTTTATATTTAACCCCTTTACAGTCCCTGGAATCTGCTTTGCTGAGACCCAACCAAGCCCAAAGGGGAATACGATACCAAATGATGCCTTCAGAAAGACTTTTCTATGTATCAGAGCTCCACACACATGCAGCTGCATGTCATGCTGTTCTCAAAAACAAGTGCGCCATACCGGCGCGAAAATGAGGCTCTGACTATGATTAGGGAAAGCCCCTATAGAATAAGGTGTCTAAAACAGTGCCTGCCGATATTATTTTACAAAAAATACCCAGATTAAATGATTCCTCAAGGCTAAATATGTGTAAATATGATCGATTTAGCCCAGAAAATGTCTACAGTCTTAATAAGCCCTTGTGAAGCCCTTATTTACTGTCTGAATAAAAATGGCTTACCGGATCCCATAGGGAAAATGACAGCTTCCAGCATTACATCGTCTTGTTAGAATGTGTCATACCTCAAGCAGCAAAAGACTGCTCACTGTTCCCCCAACTGAAGTTAATTCCTCTCAACAGTCCTGTGTGGAACAGCCATGGATTTTAGTAACGGTTGCTAAAATCATTTTCCTCATACAAACAGAAATCTTCATCTCTTTTCTGTTTCAGAGTAAATAGTACATACCAGCACTATTTTAAAATAACAAACTCTTGATTGAATAATAAAAACTACAGTTAAACACTAAAAAACTCTAAGCCATCTCCGTGGAGATGTTGCCTGTACAACGGCAAAGAGAATGACTGGGGTAGGCGGAGCCTAGGAGGGATCATGTGACCAGCTTTGCTGGGCTCTTTGCCATTTCCTGTTGGGGAAGAGAATATCCCACAAGTAAGGATGACGCCGTGGACCGGACACACCTATGTTGGAGAAACAGCAATTTTCCGCTGAAAAAAATATCCACAACCCAAAATCTAAGTTAATTCTCATTAAATGAAAAGAAAAAAATTAAAACATAAGCAGAAGAATCAAACTGAATCAGCTGCCTGAAAAAAACGTTTCTACCAAAAAACTGCTTCTGAAGAAGCGGATACATCAAAACAGTAGAATCTAGTAAATGTATGCAAAGAAGAACAGGTTACTGCTTTGCAAATCTGAAAAACTGAAGCTTCATTCTTAAAAGCCCACAAAGTGGAGACTAATCAAGTAGAATGACCTGTAATTCTCTGAGGCGGGGCTTGACCCGACCCCAAATAAGCGGAATGAACCAAAAGCTTTAACCACAAAGCCAAGGAAAAAGCAGAAACCTTCTGACATTTCCTAGAACCAGAAAAGAAAACAAATAGACTAGAAGTCTTACTGAAATCTTTAGTAACCTCAACATAATATTTCAAAAACTCTAACCACATCCAAAAAATGTAAGGATTTCTCCAAAGAATTCTTAGAATTAGGACACAAGGAAGGGACAACAATTTCTCTAAAAATGTTGTTAGAATTCACAACCTTAGTTAAGAATTTAAATGAAGTCCGCAAAACCGCCTTATCCTGATGAAAAAATCAGAAAAGGAGATTCACAAGAAAGAGCAGATAATTCAGAAACTCTTCTAGTAGAAGAGATGCCCCAAAAAGGAACAACACTTTCCAAGAAAGTATTTTAATGTCCAAAGAGAGCATAGACTCAAATGGAGGAGGCTGTAAAGCCTTCAAAACCAAAATAAGACTCCAAGGAGGAGAGATTGATTAATGACAGGTTTGATACAAACCAAAGCCTGCACAAAACAGTGAATATCAGGAAGCTTATCAATCTTTCTGTGAAATGAGACCCTATTTAAAACATCCTGAAGAAACTGTAAAAATCGAGGAATTCTGAAAGAATACCGAGTGAACATATCAGAAGAACACCATGCAAATTAATCTTCCAAACTCAATAATACATTTTTGTAAAAATAGATTTACGAGCCTGTAACATAGTATTAAAACTGTGAGACCATGCTGGAACTACCAGCAATACAAATGACTGTTCCATGATGATTATGGATATCACTCATGGAAGAAGAACTAGAGGCGGGAAAATATAAGCAGGTTGGTAGCACCAAGAAAGTGTCAACGCATCTACTGCTTCCGCCTGAAGATCCCTGGACCTGGACAGGTACCTGGAAAGTTTCCTTGTTTAGATGAGAAGTCATCAGAACTAATTCTGAAAAACCCCACCACTGAACAATCTGAGAAAACACATCTGGAAGGAGAGACCACTCCCCAGAATGTGAAGTCTGACGGTTGAAAAAATCAGCTTCCCAATTGTCTATACCTGGGATATGTACCACAGAAATTAGACAAGAGCTGTATTCCACCCAAAAAAGTATTAGAGATACTTATTTCATAGCTAGGGGACTGTGAGTCCCACCCTGATGATTGACATATGCCACAGCTGTGATATTGTCTGTCTTGAAAGCAATTGAATGGTCTACTCTTCAACAGAGGGCAAGCCTGGAGAGCCCTGAAAATTGCACAGAGTTCCAAATATTTATTGGTAATCTCGCCTCTTGAGATTTCCAAACACCTTGTGCTGTCAGAGATCCCCAAACAGCTCCCCAACCTGAAAAGACTTGCATCTGTTGTGATCACAGTCCAGGTTGGATGAACCAAAGAGACCCGTAGAACTATATGATGGTGATCTAACCACCAAGTCAGAGATAGTTGAATATTGGGATTCAAGGATATTAAATGTGATATCCTTGTATAACCCCTGCACCATTGATTCAGCATACAAAGCTTGAAAGGTCTCAAATGAAAACGAGCAAAGGGAATCGAGTCCGATGCTGAAGTCATGAGACCTAAAACTTCCATGCACATAGCTACTGAAGGAAACAATAGACACTGAAGGTTCCGACAAGCTGAACCCAATTTAAATTGTCTCTTGTCTGTTAGAGACAGAGACATGGATACAATCTATCTGGAAACCTAAAAAAGACCCTTGTCTGAGGAATCAAGGAACTTTTTTGGTAAAATGATTCTCCAACCATGTCTTTGAAGGAACAACAGAAGATGATTTGTATGAGATTCTGCAGAACGAAAAGACTGAGCAAGTACCAAAATATCGTCCAAATAAGGAAACACCGAGAACCTTTGAAAAGATTCCTAGAGCTGTCACTAGGCCAGCAACAAATTAATAATGCTTGTCTAAAAAAGAGAATCTCAGAAAATGAAAATAATCTGAATGAAACAGAATATGAAGATATGCATCCAAGTCTATTGTGGGCATATAATGCCCTTGCTGAACAAAAGGCAGAATAGACCTTATAGTCACCATTCTGAAAGATGGTACTCTTACAAGTCAATAAAAAAAAAATTAGATCCAAAACTGGTCTGAATAAATTTTTTTCCTTTGGGACAATGAATAGTTTTGAATAAAACCGCAGACCCCGTTCCTGAAACGGAACTGGCATAAATACTCCAGGTAACTCTAGGTCTGAAACATACTTCAGGAAAGTCGGAGCCTTTACTGGGATTGCTGGAATACACGAGAGAGAAAAAACTTCTCACAGGCGGTCTTACTCTGAATCCTATTCTGTACCCCTGAAAAACAATATTCTGAATCTAAGGATTTTGGACCGAATTGATCCAAACAACTTAGAAAAATCTTAACCTGCCCCCTACCAGCTAAGCTGGAATAAGGGCCGCACCTTCATGCGGATTAGGGGGCTGGCTTTGATCTCTTAAATGGCTTGAATTTATTCCATTTTGAAGAAGGCTTCCAATTGGAAACATATTCCTTGGGGAAGAATTAGGTTTCTGTTCCTTATTAAGAACAAAAACGGTTAGAAGCTTAAGATTTACCCTTAGAACTTAATCTTGCGGCAAAAAAACTCCCTTCCCCACAGTAACAGTTGAAAGTATTGAATCCAACTGTAAACCAAATAATTTATTACCTTGGAAGGAAAGAAAATAGAAATCTGGACTTAGAAATCAAATCAGCATTCCAAGATTTAAGCCACAAAGCTCTTCTAGCTAAAATAGCTATAATAGCTTTAACATCAATTTTATAATAGCTTTAACATCAATTTTGAAAATATCAAAAAAATGCATCACAAATGAAATTATTAGCATGTTGAATCAAGTTAACAATGCTAAACAAATCATAACCCGATACTTGTTGCGCTAAAGTTTCCAACCAAAAAGTTGAAGCAGCTGCAACATCAGCCAAAGAAATTGCAGGCCTAAGAAAAGGACCTGAAAATAAATTAATTTTCCTTAGATAAGATACAAGTTTCCCATCTGAAGGATCTTTAAAATAAATATTATTTTTCATAGGAATAGTAGTACGATTAGCAAGAGTAGAGATAGCCTCATTAACTTTGGGGATCTTTCCCCAAACTCCAATCTAACTGCTGGCAAAGGATACAATCTTTAAAACCTTAAAGAAGGAAAAAGAAGTACCAGGCCTATTCCATTCCTTAGAAATAATATCAGAAATAGCATTAGTAACTGGAAAAAAAACCTCTGAAGTAACCACAGGAGGTTAATAAACAGTATTTAAATGTTTACTAACTTTAAAATCAAGAGGACTAGTCTCCTCAATATCAAATATAATCAACACTTCTTCAACAAAGAACGAATGTACTCCATTTAAAATAAATATGTAGATTTGTTAGTGTCAATATCTGATGAAGGATCTTCTGAATCAGATAGATCCTCATCAGAAAAAGATAATTCAGTATGTTGTCGGTCATTTGAAAATTCATTAACTATATGAAAAGTTTAAAAAAGACCTTTACATTTTATTAGAAGGCGGGAAATTCTTATAAATTTACAGGTATATCTTGTACATTAGATGTTAAAAGAATAGCAACAGACAATGCATTATTACTGATGGACATTTTCTCTGCATGTAAAAGTTTATCATGATAACTTATTACAAACCACAGTTAAAGATATAATCTCCATAGCATTACAATAAATGAACTTAGCTTTGGTAGGACTGATATCAGTCAGCAGGATTCCAACAGTGTTTTCTGATACAGGAACAGTGTGAGACATCTTGCAAATGTAAGAGAAAAAACAACATATAAAGCAAAATTATTAATTTCTTTATATGACAGTTTCAGGAATGGGGGAAAAATGCAAACAGCATAGCCCTCTGACATAGAAAAAAGGCCAGAGGCAAAAGGAATGGAGTCTTAAATAATGAAAATATTTGGCACCAAGTATGATGCACAACAAACAGAAAAATATTTTTTGGCGCCAAAGACGTCCGGAAACGAAACACTAGCGTCATAGATTACGCAACCGCGTGAAGGACTCAGCGCCAACTAAGACGCCGGAAATGACGAATTTGCGTCACGAACGTAACTTTCGCGCCAAAAAATCTTGCGCCAAGAATGACGCAATAAATTTTGGCATTTTGCGCCCTCGCGAGCCTAAAACAGCCTGCAATTTAAAAAAGAGTCAATTTTGAAAAAGACTAAACCCCAGGTAAGAAATAATTTTTCTTAAAAATGCATTTCCCAGATATGAAACTGACAGTCTGCACAAAAAGGAAATATACTGAAACCTGAATCATGGCAAATATAAGTACAATACATATATTTAGAACTTTATATAAAGTGCCAAACCATAGCTGAGAGTGTCTTAAATAAAAAAAACATACTTACCAAAAGACACCCATCCACATATAGCAGATAGCCAAACCAGTACTGAAACGAGAATCAGTAGAGGTAATGGTATATAAGATTATATCGTCAATCTGAAAAGGGAGGTAGGAGATGAATCTCTACGACCGATAACAGAGAACCTATGAAATAGATCCCCGTTAGGATGACCATTGCATTCAATAGGTAATACCCCCTTCACATCCCTCTGACATTCACTGCACTCTGAGAGGAACCGGGTTTCAAAATGCTAAGAAGCACATATCAACGTAGAAATCTAGCACAAACTTATTTCACCACCTCCATAGGAGGCAAAGTTTGTAAAACTGAATTGTGGGTGTGGTGAGGGGTGTATTTATAGGCATTTTGAGGTTTGGGAAACTTTGCCCCTCCTGGTAGGATTGTATATCCCATACGTCACTAGCTCATGGACTCTTGCCAATTACATGAAAGAAATCTGACACATTCCATGCAAAACTCTAAAAATGGACTGGACAAAATTATTGGCACCTTCTTAAAATTGTAAGAAATAATTGCATTTCAAAATTTGTGATGCCTCTGTAATTTGTAATTAAACTCACCTGTATCAATTAACATGTGCTGACAATAAAGAAATCACACTGGCAACCAGTTAAATGGTGAAAAATGTACTCAACCTTTCTGTTGTGTGTCTCTGTGTGCCACACTGAGCATTGAGAAGAGAAAGAGTAGCAAAGAATTGTCTGAGGATTTCAGAACAAATATTGTGGAAAAGCATGGACAATCTCAAGGGTACAAGTCCATCTCCAGAGATCCTTATGTTCCTGTGTCCTCTGTGCGCAACATTGTCAAGAAGTTTCCAGCCCATGCCACGCCACTGTAGCTAATCTCCCTGGATGAAAGAGAAAAATTGATCAAAGATTGCAACGAAGGATTGTTCGAATGGTGGATAAAAAACCTTGATCAACTTCCAGACAAATTCAAGGTGACCTTCAGGCACAGGGTACAAATGTGTCAGCTTGTACTATACATTGCAATCTGAATGAAAAGGGACGCTATGGTAGGAGACCCAGGAAGACCCTACTGCTGACACAGAAACATAGCCAGATTGGAGTTTGCCAAAACGTACCTGAGGAAGCCAAAATCCTTTTGGGAAAATGTGCTGTGTACAGACTAAACAAAATTACAGCTTTTTGGTAAAGCCCATCATTCTACAGTTTTCATAAAAAGAAATGAAGGATTTAAAGAAAAGAATACAGTCCCTACAGTCAAACATGGTGGAGGATCACTGATGTTTTGGGGTTGCTTTGCTGCTTCAGGCACTGGATGTATTGACTGTGTGCATGGCATTATGAAACCTGAAGACTACCAAAGAATTCTGTGGTGCAATGTAGGGCCATGTGCCAGAAAGTTGGGTCTCCGTCAGTGGTCATGGGTCTTACAGCAGGACAATGACCCAAAGCACACGTCAAAAAGCACCCAGAAATGGTTTCAGACAAAGCGCTGGAGAGTACTAACTAGCCAGCTATGAGTCCAGATCTCAATCCCATAGAGCACCTATGGAGAGATCTCAAAACAGCAGTTGGAAAAAGGAACCCTTCCAATCTGAGAGACCTGAAACATTTGGCGAAAGGAAAGTGGTCCAAAATCCCAGTAGAGAGGTATAAGAAACTCATTGATGGTTACAGGAAACAATTGTTAACAGTTATTTTTTCCAAGGGGTGTGCTACCAAATATTAAATTGAGGGTGCCAATCATTTTGTCCAGTGCATTTGTTTTGATTTGCGTGGAATGTGTCAGATTTGGCTTTTTCTTTTCTCCACTTTTTTGTGTCATACCAATCCAAACAAAACTTATGGGCGAAGTGGTGCATTATCCGACAGAAATGCAGGGGTGCCAATATTTTTAGCCATGACTGTATATGTATATAAGCATATACATATATATTTACTGGGAACACACAGTTCCCATAGCTCGCAATGTAAAGGTGCCAACTTTCAGCATAAAGAACTGCTTTGTGCAGTTCATTTATTAAAAAATAAAAATGCTACAATTTTTATTTTTTAATAAAATACACACCACTATATTTTAGGGGCAAATGGGGCACATTTATACAATTAACCAGAGAGCTGATCTTTGGTAATTTTACGAGTGCTAACTGCTACCGCGAGCTTATAGTAGCAATAACCAACCAGTTGTAATGGCTGGTTATTTAGCGCTCCACTTGTAATCTAACCCTTAGTATTTTGCTTATAAGAAATATACGTGTTAAAAAATTCAGCATCTACAAAGAAAATTCCTCTAGAGGATCTCCTTGCTACACTGAGGACTGTAAAAGTCCTTTAATACTGTTAGGAATTTAAACATGCAGAGTAAAATGTATATATCTACATAGGCATGTAAAATATTGTGTACACTAAATAATAGTATAGAACATATATTGGCCCCAATTTATCAAAGTCTGGCGGACCTGATCCGACAGTGCAGATCAGGTCGCCAGACCTCGCTGAAAACGGCGAGCAATACGCTCGCCGTATTCAGCATTGCACCAGCAGCTCACAAGAGCTGCTGGTGCAACGCCGCCCCCTGCAGACTCGCGGCCAATGGGCCGCCAGCAGGGGGATGTCAATGAACCCGATCGTACTGGATCGGGTTGATTTCCGGCGATGTCTGTCCGCCTGAGCAGGCGGACAGGTTATGGAGCAGTGGTCTTTGTGACCGCTGCTTCATAACTGCTGTTTCCATTCGGAGCTTGATAGATAGGCCCCATTGTCTTCAATGCTACCTAGACACAAAGGTTTACATATAAAAAACAATATGAGAACTCATGTACATGCAGTAGACATATACAACCTCATAAGAATTGTATATAAGAACAAATGTGTGTGAAGGAAAAGCACTTACCTGCAAAAACACCCCTCCACATGCTTACCAGGCATGCAGCTGCAGCAGTATCCAGTAGAGAGTCCATCCAGTGCAGATATGGGTATTGCAGTGGAAATCTTGTAGGGAATATCAGAATCCCACAGTAGAAGGCCGCATGACAAGTCCCTGTGACATCTGAGTTCAGCCATAGCAGAAATCCCATAGGAAAAACCTTTACTGCTTGTTTGAAAATGAGAGAGCAGCCAAACGCTTCAAAAACTGCAACCTTGAAAAATATTTCATGGCAGGAAGCACTACAACAGCACTATTCAATAGACACTCATCCAATAACAAACAAGCAGAAAACAGCCAAACCAGTACTGAAACATATCAGCAGAGGTTATGGAAATAGGAGTATATTGTAGATCCATAAATGGTGGCAAAAGACAAGTCCCTGCGACTGATTATAGGGTTTATGAAAAATTTCCCATGAGGTGAATTAAAGAATCATAAACCATACCTCAAATGCTTCCCTCTGACAAGCACTGTACTCTGAGGGGAAACCAGGCTTCAATATAGACTAAAAAACCTCTTACTCTGAAGAATCAAACGCACATCTTCATTCTTCAACCACCTCCAGCGGAGGCAAAGTAAAGACTGAAGCATGTGTGAGGGGTTTTATAGGGCTCTTGGGGTTTGGGACTTTTCCTCCTCCTAGTAGTAAAGAAGGGTAATTCCCATGAGTAATGGATTGTGGACTCTCACCACCTGTATGAAAGAAATATATATTACAAGCAGATGTTTATTATAATCACTAGTTCACAGAACTAGAATCTGTTATTACTAACACCCATATCCCCCAGGTGGTGCAGTTGCAAGGTAATGTTTGGGTAACAGATAAAAACAAATGGAAAATCTATGAACCTGCACAATGTATTGGTCTTAAAGGGACAGTGTACTCCAGAATTTTTATTGTTTAAAAATATAGATAAACCCTTTATTAGTTTTCCCCTTGTTTCAGTTGACAGACTTGCATTTTAGCCAAATCAGTGCTGACTCAAATAACTCCTTAAGAGTGAGTTCAGTGTTAACTATGTGAACCAAATGAACTAGAGGTATCTAGATGTGAACAAATGTCTAAATTCAGTTAAGAAGTGGCCTTCAAGAACTTAGAAATTAACATATTAGCCTACCTAAATTTAGCTTTTAACAAAGAATAACAAGAGAACGAAACAAATTTGATAATAAAAATTGTTTAAAATTAATTTTTCATGGTTTCCCTCACTCTACGCCATTAGAGCACAAGAAACTACTTAACGTTATATGTAATGCCGCAAAGTACACAATAGTCAAAAAATGGAAATCAAATGAGATACCTACTATTGCTGAATGGTTAGACACATGCAATAATATGTTAAACTTAGAGGAATATCATTATCTCAAAACCAGACGCAGCACAATTTACCAAAATGTTATGTTTTATTGGGAATCATACATTGCATCAAAATTTCAAACACCCTAAAATATAAAGAGTAATGTCCTTTAAAGAGACAGTCTAGATCAAAATAAACTTTCATGATTCAGATAGAGCATGTAATTTTAAACAATTTTCCAATTTACTTTTATCACCAATTTTGCTTTGTTCTCTTGGTATTCTTAGTTGAAAGCTTAACCTAGGAGGTTCATATGCTAATTTCTTAGACCTTGAAGCCCACCTCTTTCAGATTGCATTTTAACAGTTTTTCACCACTAGAGGGTGTTAGTTCACGTATTTCATATAGATAACACTGTGCTCGTGCGCGAGAAGTTATCTGGGAGCAGGCACCGATTGGCTAGACTGCAAGTCTGTCAAAAGAACTGAAAAAAGGGGCAGTTTGCAGAGGCTTAGATACAAGATAATCACAGAGGTTAAAAGTATATTATTATAACTGTGTTGGTTATGCAAAACTGGGAAATGGGTAATAAAGGGATTATATATCTTTTAAAACAATAACAATTCTGGTGTAGACTGTCCCTTTAACGTGAATTGTTACAAAAACGTGGAAAATAGCATTCCTACATTACTATTACAAATCTAACGGATTTTACTTAAGTGGAGTTGTACTTATATATATTATATTATTCTAACACGTGACTTTGTCATGTGATGCAAAAACAGAATTTATGCTTACCTGATAAATTACTTTCTCCAACGGTGTGTCCGGTCCACGGCGTCATCCTTACTTGTGGGATATTCTCTTCCCCAACAGGAAATGGCAAAGAGTCCCAGCAAAGCTGGCCATATAGTCCCTCCTAGGCTCCGCCCACCCCAGTCATTCGACCGACGGACAAGAGGAAATATATATAGGAGAAACCATATGGTACCGTGGTGACTGTAGTTAGAGAAAATAATTCATCAGACCTGATTAAAAAACCAGGGCGGGCCGTGGACCGGACACACCGTTGGAGAAAGTTATTTATCAGGTAAGCATAAATTCTGTTTTCTCCAACATTGGTGTGTCCGGTCCACGGCGTCATCCTTACTTGTGGGAACCAATACCAAAGCTTTAGGACACGAATGAAGGGAGGGAGCAAATCAGGTTACCTAAACGGAAGGCACCACAGCTTGCAAAACCTCTCCCCCAAAAATAGCCTCCGAAGAAGCAAAAGTATCAAATTTGTAAAATTTGGCAAAAGTGTGCAGTGAAGACCAAGTCGCTGCCTTACATATCTGATCAACAGAAGCCTCGTTCTTGAAGGCCCATGTGGAAGCCACAGCCCTAGTGGAGTGAGCTGTGATTCTTTCAGGAGGCTGCCGTCCGGCAGTCTCATAAGCCAATCGGATAATGCTTTTAAGCCAAAAGGAAAGAGAGGTAGCAGTCGCTTTTTGACCTCTCCTTTTACCAGAATAAACAACAAACAAGGAAGATGTTTGTCTGAAATCTTTAGTAGCCTCTAAATAGAACTTTAGAGCACGGACAACGTCCAAATTGTGTAACAAACGTTCCTTCTTTGAAACTGGATTCGGACACAAAGAAGGTACAACTATCTCTTGGTTAATATTTTTGTTAGAAACAACTTTCGGAAGAAAACCAGGCTTAGTATGCAAAACCACCTTATCTGCATGGAACACCAGATAGGGCGAAGAACACTGCAGAGCAGATAACTCTGAAACTCTTCTAGCAGAAGAAATAGCAACCAAAAACAAAACTTTCCAAGATAGTAACTTAATATCTATGGAATGTAAAGGTTCAAACGGAACCCCTTGAAGAACTGAAAGAACTAGATTTAGACTCCAGGGAGGAGTCAAAGGTCTGTAAACAGGCTTGATCCTAACCAGAGCCTGAACAAATGCTTGAACATCTGGCACAGCTGCCAGTCTTTTGTGCAGTAAGACAGATAAAGCAGAGATCTGTCCCTTTAGAGAACTTGCAGATAATCCTTTCTCCAAACCTTCTTGTAGAAAGGATAGAATCTTAGGAAGTTTTATCTTGTTCCATGGGAATCCTCTGAATTCACACCAACAGATATATTTTTTCCATATTTTATGGTAAATTTTTCTAGTTACAGGCTTTCTAGCCTGAATCAGAGTATCTATTACAGAATCTGAAAACCCACGCTTTGATAAAATCAAGCGTTCAATCTCCAAGCCGTCAGTTGGAGGGAAACCAGATTCGGATGTTCGAATGGACCCTGAACAAGAAGGTCCTGTCTCAAAGGTAGCTTCCATGGTGGAGCCGATGACATATTCACCAGGTCTGCATACCAAGTCCTGCGTGGCCACGCAGGAGCTATCAAGATCACAGAGGCCCTCTCCTGATTGATCCTGGCTACCAGCCTGGGAATGAGAGGAAACGGTGGGAATACATAAGCTAGGTTGAAGGTCCAAGGTGCTACTAGTGCATCTACTAGGGTCGCCTTGGGATCCCTGGATCTGGACCCGTAGCAAGGAACCTTGAAGTTCTGACGAGACGCCATCAGATCCATGTCTGGAATGCCCCATAATTGAGTTATTTGGGCAAAGATTTCCGGATGGAGTTCCCACTCCCCCAGATGGAATGTCTGACGACTCAGAAAATCCGCTTCCCAATTTTCCACTCCTGGGATGTGGATCGCAGACAAGTGGCAGGAGTGATCCTCCGCCCATTGAATTATTTTGGTCACTTCTTTCATCGCCAGGGAACTCCTTGTTCCCCCCTGATGATTGATATATGCAACGGTCGTCATAATGTCTGATTGGAACCTTATGAATTTGGCCTTTGTTAGTTGAGGCCAAGCTCTGAGAGCATTGAATCTCAGTTCCAGAATGTTTATCGGGAGAAGAGACTCTTCCCGAGACCATAGACCCTGAGCTTTCAGGGATTCCCAGACCGCGCCCCAGCCCACTAGACTGGCGTCGGTCGTGACAATGACCCACTCTGGTCTGCGGAAGCTCATTCCCTGGGACAGATTGTCCAGGGTCAGCCACCAACGGAGTGAATCTCTGGTCTTTTGATCTACTTGAATCATCGGAGACAAGTCTGTATAATCCCCATTCCACTGTTTGAGCATGCACAGTTGTAATGGTCTTAGATGAATTTGAGCAAAAGGAACTATGTCCATTGTTGCAACCATCAATCCTATTACCTCCATGCACTGCGCTATGGAAGGACGAGGAACAGAATGAAGTACTTGACAAGAGCTTAGAAGTTTTGATTTTGTGACCTCTGTCAGAAAAATCCTCATTTCTAAAGAATCTATTATTGTCCCCAAAAAGGGAACTCTTGTCGACGGGGACAGAGAACTTTTTTCTTTGTTCACCTTCCATTCGTGAGATCTGAGAAAGGCTAGGACGATGTCCGTATGAGCCTTTGCTTTTGACAGGGACGACGCTTGTATTAGGATGTCGTCCAAGTAAGGTACTACTGCAATGCCCCTTGGTCTTAGAACCGCTAGAAGGGACCCTAGTACCTTTGTGAAAATCCTTGGAGCAGTGGCTAATCCGAATGGAAGTGACACAAACTGGTAATGCTTGTCCAGAAAAGCGAACCTTAGGAACTGATGATGTTCCATGTGGATAGGAATATGTAGGTACGCATCCTTTAAATCCACGGTAGTCATAAATTGACTTTCCTGGATGGTGGGTAGGATCGTTCGAATTGTTTCCATTTTGAACGATGGTACCCTGAGAAATTTGTTTAGGATCTTCAAATCCAAAATTGGTCTGAATGTTCCCTCTTTTTTGGGAACTATGAACAGATTGGAATAAAATCCCATTCCTTGTTCTCTTATTGGAACTGGATGTATCACTCCCATCTTTAACAGGTCTTCTACACAATGTAAGAATGCCTGTCTCTTTATTTGGTTTGAGGATAAGTGAGACCTGTGGAACCTTCCCCTTGGGGGCAGTTCCTTGAATTCCAGGAGATAACCTTGAGAAACTATTTCTAGCGCCCAAGGATCCTGAACATCTCTTGCCCAAGCCTGAGCAAAGAGAGAGAGTCTGCCCCCCACTAGATCCGGTCCCGGATCGGGGGCTATCCCTTCATGCTGTTTTTTGGTAGCAGTGGTAGGCTTCTTGGCCTGCTTACCCTTGTTCCAGCCTTGCATTGGTTTCCAGGCTGGTTTGGGTTGTGAGGCATTACCCTCTTGCTTAGAGGATGCAGAATTAGAGGCTGGTCCGTTTCTGCGAAAAATACGAAAATTAGGCTTATTTTTAGCCTTAAAAGACCTATCCTGTGGGAGGGCGTGGCCCTTTCCCCCAGTGATGTCTGAAATAATCTCTTTCAATTCTGGTCCAAATAATGTTTTACCTTTGAAAGGGATGTTAAGCAATTTTGTCTTGGAAGACACATCCGCTGACCAAGACTTTAGCCAAAGCGCTCTGCGCGCCACGATAGCAAACCCTGAATTTTTCGCCGCTAATCTAGCTAATTGCAAAGCGGCATCTAAAACAAAAGAGTTAGCCAATTTAAGTGCGTGAACTCTGTCCATAACCTCCTCATATGGAGTTTCTCTACTGAGCGACTTTTCTAGTTCCTCGAACCAGAAACACGCTGCCGTAGTGACAGGAACAATGCAAGAAATTGGTTGTAGAAGGTAACCTTGCTGTACAAAAATCTTTTTAAGCAAACCTTCTAATTTTTTATCCATAGGATCTTTAAAAGCACAACTATCTTCGATAGGAATAGTAGTGCGTTTGTTTAGAGTAGAAACTGCCCCCTCGACCTTGGGGACTGTCTGCCATAAGTCCTTTCTGGGGTCGACTATAGGAAATAATTTCTTAAATATAGGGGGGGGAACAAAAGGTATGCCGGGCTTTTCCCACTCTTTATTTACTATGTCCGCCACCCGCTTGGGTATAGGAAAAGCGTCGGGGGGCACCGGAACCTCTAGGAACTTGTCCATCTTACATAATTTCTCTGGAATAACCAAATTGTCACAATCATCCAGAGTAGATAACACCTCCTTAAGCAGTGCGCGGAGATGTTCTAATTTAAATTTAAATGTCACAACATCAAGTTCAGCTTGATGAGAAATTTTTCCTGAATCTGAGATTTCTCCATCAGACAAAACCTCCCTCATGGCCCCTTCAGATTGGTGTGAGGGTATGTCAGAACAATTATCATCAGCGCCCTCTTGCTCTTCAGTGTTTAAAACAGAGCAATCGCGCTTTCTCTGATAAGTAGGCATTTTGGATAAAAGATTTGCTATGGAGTTATCCATTACAGCCGTTAATTGTTGCATGGTAATAAGTATTGGCGCACTAGATGTACTAGGGGCCTCCTGTATGGGCAAAACTGGTGTAGACACAGTAGGGGATGATGTAGTATCATATTTACTCCCCTCATTTGAGGAATCATCTTGGGCAATTTCATTATCTGTGGCATTACTGTCCTTACTTTGTTTGGACGCTATGGCACAATTATCACATAAATTTAAATGGGGAGACACATTGGCTTTCATACATATAGAACATAGCTTATCTGAAGGTACAGACATATTAAACAGGCTTAAACTTGTCAACAAAGCACAAAAAACGTTTTAAAATAAAACCGTTACTGTCTCTTTAAATTTCAAACTGAAAACACTTTATTACTGAATATGTGAAAAAGTATGAAGGAATTGTTCAAAAATTACCAAAATTTCACCACAGTGTCTTAAAGTATTGCACACCAAATTTCAGAGCTTTAACCCTTAAAATAACGGAACTGGAGCCGTTTTTAAATTTAACCCCTATACAGTCCCAGCTATAGTCTTTGCTGAGACCCAACCAAGCCCAGAGGAGAATACGATACCAAATGACGCCTTCTAGAAGCTTTTTTAGTGATTCTTAGATCCTCACACATGCATCTGCATGCCCTGCTCTCCAAAAACAACTGCGCAGTAATGGCGCGAAAATGAGGCTCAGTCTATAACTAGAAAGGCCCCCAGACTAAAAAAGGTGTCCAACACAGTGCCTGCCGTTTTTTAAACGTTCCCCAAGAATATAAATGCCAATTGTTAGCTAGAATCTGAATAATATGCCCCAATAAAGCAATCGATTTAGCCCATAAAGATGTCTACCAGTCTTTTAGCCCTTTTTAAGCCCTTTATTCTTTTATGTTTGACTAAGAAAATGGCTTACCGGTCCCCATGAGGGGAAATGACAGCCTTCCAGCATTACTCAGTCTTGTTAGAAATATGGCTAGTCATACCTTAAGCAGAAAAGTCTGCTAACTGTTTCCCCCAACTGAAGTTACTTCATCTCAACAGTCCTATGTGGAAACAGCAATCGATTTTAGTTACTGTCTGCTAAAATCATCTTCCTCTTACAAACAGAAATCTTCATCCTTTTCTGTTTCAGAGTAAATAGTACATACCAGCACTATTTTAAAATAACAAACACTTGATAGAAGAATAAAAACTACATTAAAACACCAAAAAACTCTTAACCATCTCCGTGGAGATGTTGCCTGTGCAACGGCAAAGAGAATGACTGGGGTGGGCGGAGCCTAGGAGGGACTATATGGCCAGCTTTGCTGGGACTCTTTGCCATTTCCTGTTGGGGAAGAGAATATCCCACAAGTAAGGATGACGCCGTGGACCGGACACACCAATGTTGGAGAAAAGGCTTCTGACAAAAGGTCACTCCTATATATTTGTACCCAGACTGCTTTGTGGCATTAAAAGGATATAAACTGCAATTTAAAAAAATGCTCTTAAGGGGTGGTGATTGGTGGTCAAACTAACGACTAGATTTAGAGTTCTGCGGCCAAAGGGGTGCGTTAGCTATGCGTGCTTTTTTTCCCACGCACCTTTTAAATACCGCTGGTATTTAGAGTTCACAGAATGGCTGGGTTTTCAGTGCGTTAGGCTCCAAAAAGGGAGCGTAGAGCATAATTTAACGCCACTGCAACTCTAGATACCAGCGGTGCTTACGGAAGCGGCCAGCTTCAAAAACGTGCTTGTGCACAATTCCTCCATAGAAAACAATGGGGCCATTTGAGCTGAAAAAAAACACCTGCAAAAAAAGCCGCGTTCAGCTCCTAACGCAGCCCCATTGTTTTCTATGGGGAAACACTTCCTACGTCTGCACCTAACACTCTAACATGTACCCCGAGTCTAAACACCCCTAACCTTACACTTATTAACCCCTATTCTGCCGCACCCGCTATCGCTGACCACTGCATATTATTATTAACCCCTAATCTGCCGCTCTGTAAACCGCCGCTACTTACATTATCCCTATGTACCCCTAATCTGCTGCCCCTAACACCGCCGACCGCTATATTATATTAATTAACCCCTAATCTGCCCCCCACAACGTCGCCTCCACCTGCCTACACTTATTAACCCCTAATCTGTCGACCGGATCGCGCCGCTATTATAATAAAGTTATTAACCCCTAATCCGCCTCACTCCCGCCTCAATAACCCTATAATAAATAGTATTAACCCCTAATCTGCCCTCCCCAACATCGCCGACACCTAACTTCAAACATTAACCCTAATCTGCCGACTGGAGCTCACTGCTATTCTAATAAATGTATTAACCCCTAAAGCTAATTCTAACCCTAACACCCCCCTAAATTAAATATAATTTTTATCTAACGAAATAAATTAACTCTTATTAAATAACTTAATCCTATTTAAAGCTAAATACTTACCTGTAAAATAAACCCTAATATAGCTACAATATAAATTATAATTATATTATAGCTATTTTAGGATTAATATTTATTTTACAGGCAACTTTGTAATTATATTAACCAGGTACAATAGCTATTAAATAGTTAAGAACTATTTAATAGCTAAAATAGTTAAAATAATTACAAAATTACCTGTAAAATAAATCCTAACCTAAGTTACAATTAAACCTAACACTACACTATCAATAAATTAATTAAATACAATACCTACAATTATCTACAATTAAACCTAACACTACACTATCAATAAATAATTTAAATACAATACCTACAAATAACTACAATGAAATAAACTAACTAAAGTACAAAAATAAAAAAGAACTAAGTTACAAAAAATCAAAAAATATTTACAAACATTAGAAAAATATTACAACAATTTTAAACTAATTACACCTACTCTAAGCCCCCTAATAAAATAACAAAGCCCCCCAAAATAAAAAATGCCCTACCCTATTCTAAATTAAAAAAGTTCAAAGCTCTTTTACCTTACCAGCCCTGAAGAGGGCCCTTTGCGGGGCATGCCCCAAAGAATTCAGCTCTTTTGCCTGTAAAAAAAACACATACAATACCCCCCCCCCCCAACATTTACAACCCACCACCCACATACCCCTAATCTAACACAAACCCCCCTTAAATAAACCTAACACTAAGCCCCTGAAGATCTCCCTACCTTGTCTTCACCTCACCGGGTCCCGATCTGTCCAGAACAGCCTCCGATGTCTTGATCCAAGCCCAAGCGGGGGGCTGAAGAGTGACGTCCATCCTCGGGCTGAAGTCTGGATCCAAGCGGCGGCTGAAGAAATCCATCATCGGCTGAAGTCGGAAGTCCATCATCGGGATGAAGTCTTCTATCAAGCCACATCTTCAATCTTCTTTCTTCTGGAGCGGAGCGGAACCATCTTCTTTCCAACCGACGCGGATCCAACCTCTTCAACCGACGCCTACTCGCCGAATGACGGTTCCTTTAAATGACGTCATCCAAGATAGGATTCTATCAGCCAATTGGAATTAAGGTAGGAATATTCTGATTGGCTGATCGGAACAGCCAATAGAATGCGAGCTCAATCTGATTGGCTGATTGGATCAGCCAATCAGATTGAACTTGATTCTGATTGGCTGATTCCATCAGCCAATCAGAATATTCCTACCTTAATTCCGATTGGCTGATAGAATCCTATCAGCCAATCGGAATTCGAGGGACGCCATCTTGGATGACGTCATTTAAAGGATCCGTCATTTCGGCGAGTAGGCGTCGTTTGAAGAGGTTGGATCCGCGTCGGTTGGAAAGAAGATGGCTCCGCTCCGCTCCAGAAGAAAGAAGATTGAAGATGCGGCTTGATAGAAGACTTCATCCCGATGATGGACTTCCAACTTCAGCCGATGATGGATTTCTTCATCCGCCGCTTGGATCCAGACTTCAGCCGGAGGATGGACGTCACTCTTCAGCCCCCCTCTTGAGCTTGGATCAAGACATCGGAGGCTGTTCTGGACAGATCGGGACCCGGTGAGGTGAAGACAAGGTAGGGAGATCTTCAGGGGCTTAGTGTTAGGTTTATTTAAGGGGGGTTTGGGTTAGATTAGGGGTATGTGGGTGGTGGGTTGTAATGTTGGGGGGGGTATTGTATGTGTTTTTTTTACAGGCAAAAGAGCTGAATTCTTTGGGGCATGCCCCGCAAAGGGCCCTGTTCAGGGCTGGTAAGGTAAAAGAGCTTTGAACTTTTTTTAATTTAGAATAGGGTAGGGCATTTTTTATTTTGGGGGGCTTTGTTATTTTATTAGGGGGCTTAGAGTAGGTGTAATTAGTTTAAAATTGTTGTAATATTTTTCTAATGTTTGTAAATATTTTTTGATTTTTTGTAACTTAGTTCTTTTTTATTTTTTGTACTTTAGTTAGTTTATTTCATTGTAGTTATTTGTAGGTATTGTATTTAAATAATTTATTGATAGTGTAGTGTTAGGTTTAATTGTAGGTATTTTATTTAAATAATTTATTGATAGTGCAGTGTTAGGTTTAATTGCAACTTAGGTTAGGATTTATTTTACAGGTAATTTTGTAATTATTTTAACTATTTTAGCTATTAAATAGTTCTTAATGGCTATCGTACCTGGTTAAAATAAATACAAAGTTGCCTGTAAAATAAATATTAATCTTAAAATAGCTATAATATAATTATAATTTATATTGTAGCTATAGTAGGGTTTATTTTACAGGTAAGTATTTAGATTTAAATAGGAATAATTTATTTAATAAGAGTTAATTTATTTCGTTAGAATAAAATTATATTTAACTTAGGGGGGTGTTAGGGTTAAAATTAGCTTTAGGGGTTAAAAAATTTATTAGAGTAGCGGTGAGCACCGATCGGCAGATTAGGGGTTAATACTTGAAGTTAGGTGTCAGTGATGTTAGGGAGGGCAGATCAGGGGTTAATACTATTTATTATAGGGTTATTGAGGCGGATTAGGGGTTAATAACATTATTATAATAGCGGTGCGGTCCGCTCGGCAGATTAGGGGTTAATAAGTGTAGGTAGGTGGAGGCGACGTTGTGGGGGGCAGATTAGGGGTTAATAAATATAATATAGGGGTCGGCGGTGTTAGGGGCAGCAGATTAGGGGTACATAGCTATAATGTAGCTGGCGGCGGCGTGCGGACGGCAGATTAGGGGTTAATAAGTGTAGGCAGGTGGAGGCAACGTTGTGGGGGGCAGATTAGGGGTTAATAAATATAATATAGGGGTCGGCGGTGTTAGGGGCAGCAGATTAGGGGTACATAGGGATAACGTAGTTGGCGGCAGTGTACGGAGCGGAAGATTAGGGGTTAAAAAATTTTTAGAGAGTGGCGGCGATGTGGGGGTCCTCGGTGTAGGGGTACATAGGTAGTTTATGGGTGTTAGTGTACTTTAGAGCACAGTAGTTAAGAGCTTTATAAACCGGCGTTAGCTCTTAACTATTGACTTTTTTCTGCGGCTGGAGTTTTGTCGTTAGATTTCTAACGCTCACTTCAGCCACGACTCTAAATACCGGCGTTAGAAAGATCCCATTGAAAAGATAGGATACGCAATTGACGTAAGGGGATCTGCGGTATGGAAAAGTCGCGGCTGCAAAGTGAGCGTTAGACCCTTTCCTGACTGACTCCAAATACCGGCGGTAGCCTAAAACCAGCGTTAGGAGCCTCTAACGCTGGTTTTGACGGCTACCGCCCAACTCTAAATCTAGGCCTAAGTGATTTAGCATTTTCTTTTTTTGTGCATTTACTGATTATTATATTCTACTTTGTTTAGTGGCCCTTTAAACACACTTAGATCCTTTTTCCATGCGTGCTGCTGTATGGGCTGTTTTTGCGCCATTGCTCACAAGCTGATTGGGAACTTTTGTAGCATGATTTGGTGCAAATTAGCCTGAGCATAACAAATCTGTTTGAATAGCAATTTCACACAATACACCTACTATGTACCTGGTGAAGGTGAAAAAAAAAATGCATGAACAAATAGTTTCCTGCAACAAACTACAGGTTTGGCCAAAGGTGGAGGATGTTATTTAAAATGCTTTGCATAATCTTTAATAGCGGGTGGCCGGGTGCTTATATTTGAAGTTGCTTTGAGAGAATACAAATGATCTTAAATAGGACAGATAACAAGCAATAGTGCACTGGTTTTTAAACCTCGGGCCTCCCTGACCGGCCACATTTTGAGGATATCTGAACTAGAGCACTGGTGAAATAATCAGCGGATTAGTAAACAGTTTTTTTACCTGCTCTCATCCAAGGTAATCCTGAAAATCTGGCCTGTTGGGGAAGTCTGAGGACAGGTTTGAAAACCAGTGCAATAGTGCATTAAGAAAATGATCAAATTATTTACAATCTTGATCAAAGAAAATAATATTTTTTTTACTCTGTACATAAGATGCATCCTATAAATAAACATTTCTGTAAATGGATGTCTAATAGCAGTTTACCTGAATAAATATGCACTTTCTGCTGAACAGTACTTTGGTATATCTTCCTTGAAACAATTAACCTGAAAAATAGAAACACAAGTACAAAAAATGTTTGTTTTTTTTTATTTCAAAATGAACTAAGTTTAAATAATAAAAGAAATGTAACAGAATGGGACCAATAAATATTTTTCTATTACTTATAAAGTACAGGGATGGACAGGAAAAAACTAGAAAGTGGAAAAAAGAAAAAAAAAATATGAATGGGGCGTAAAGGGACATGAAACCCCAAAATTTTCTTACATGATTTAGACAGAGAATACAATTTTAAACAACTTTCCAATTTACTTCTATTATTAAGGGACATTAAACACTTTTAAGATTATAATATAAAATTACAAATCGCATATTTAACCCCTTAACGACCATAGACGTGTCAGACACGTCCTACAAAAAAATACAATTAATGACCAAGGATGTGCCTGACACGTCCTCTGGGGTTTAAAGTGCTGGAAGCGATGATCGTAATCGCTTCCAGACGTTTTCAGGGTATTGCAGTGATGCCTCGATATTGAGGCATCACTGCAATACCCTTTTTTACCCACCAATAAAGAGAGGGCCACTCTGTGGCCCTCTCTGCATCAGCCATTTGTGTTGCCGATTGTTGGTGGGTGGGAGCCACAGCAGGGAGGCGGGTGGACGGCCCATCAGTGGTTATCTTCCGTATCCTGTTTGTCTAGAGTGCATGCTGGGGGTTAAATTATAGTAAATTATATGAGAAGCATGGAGTGGGAGGGGCAAATCAATGTTGGACAAGGGATCTGGGAGGAGAAGGCGGTAGGGTATTGAGTGGTGGCAGCTACACTACAGAAATTTTGGGTTTTATTTATTTATTTATTTATTAACAAAATAGGCATATTTTGTTAATAAACTGGGTACTGACAGACAGCTGCCAGTACCCAAGATGGCGGCAACTAGGTAGAGGGAGGAGGGTTAGAGAGCTGATTGAGGGGGGGGGGGATCAGGGAGGTTGGGGGCTAAGGGGGCATCCAACACTGAAGAAAAACAATATATAAAAAAAAAAATTAAAAAAATTATGCTTTCCTGACAATTTCATTTCCATCTGTGGGAGAAAAGTCCACTGCTTCATTCATTACTTGTGGGAATTAAGAACCTGGCCACCTGGGGGAGGCAAAGAAACCCCAGCCAAAGGCTTAAATACCTCCCCCACTCCCCTCATCCCCCAGTCATTCTGCCAAGGGAACAGTAGGAAAAATATAAGGGTATAAATGGTGCCAGAAGAATAAATTAAATTTAGGTCCTCCCACCGGAGAAACGGGCGGAAGCAGTGGACTCTCCTCCCACAGATGGAAATGAAATCATCAGGTAAGCATAATTTATGTTTTCCATCTTAATGGGAGTAGAGTCCACTGCTTTATTCATTACTTGTGGGAACAAATACCCAAGCTCTAGAGGACACTGAATGAAAAAAACAGGCGGGCAAAAGGAGGCAGACCCTATACCGAGGGCACCACAGCCTGCAGAACCTGTCTCCCAAAAACAGCTTCCGCCGAAGCAAAAACAGCAAATTTGTAAAATTTTCCAAAAATATGCAAGGAAGCACTGAGTAGCCGCCTATCTGCTCCACGGAGGCCTTGTTCTTAAAGGCCCAAGAGGAGGCCACAGCCCTAGTTGAATAAGCCGTAATCCTCTGAGGAGGCTTATGTCCTGTGTCTCATAGGCCAAACGGATAACACTCCTCAACCAAAAAGACAGTGAAGTGGAAGAGGCCCTCTGCCCCCTACGCTTCCCTGAATGCACGAAAAATAAGGACGAAGTCTGTCTGTTATGTTATAACTACAATATATATATTGTGTAGCTGTAATACCAGAACAACCACAGGAAAGGCTTAACCTGCAGTGTCAGTGTTAATACAACACTTTAATAGTAATGGATGATTCCCAGCAGCTGTGCAAGAAGTGAAACTGAGGGATTGCAGAGTAATACAGCAGATAGAGGTTAGGATAGCTGCTGATATATATATATATATATATATATATATATATATATATATATATATATATATATATATATATATATAGCTATGCAAAAAGTTCAGCTGGTATGTTCTTACTGCTTTGATTGATGTAAAACATAAGATGTGTTTAGAATGCAGGCTGTAGGTTAGGCAACTAGTGATTAGTAAACAGGTTAGCCATAGATAAGCAAGTGCATAGTATTGCAAGCAACAGAATGACAGTCAATAGCAATTAGCAGCACAATACAGTTTGTGATATACTTGCAAGTACTAGTGGCGGCAACAGATGGAAATCCGATGGTTGGTGTATGTTACACGGAGAAATGGAAGCAGTAGCGGTGTCCGTGAGAGCTACGTGGGACAGCGTGTAGATCCGGCTGTACTAGATCAATCCACTGGAAACAGGAAGCGTTCTGTAGCTGAGAACGGAGAGCAGCTGAACAGCTGAATGAGCAACAAAGGAGTCAGGTACTTGGTTCAGGTTAGCGATGAAGGTAACAAGTAGCCTTAAAGGTAGAAAAGGCTTGAGGCTCAAAATCTGGCAGCTGGTTGGAGGAATGTATCCTTAACATATGCCAAACAAAATAATCAAGCAAAGAGGATAGCAGGAAGTGCACTTATAAAGCAAAAGAAGGTGGAGCTGAATTAAAGGGGACATTACACTGTCTGAAATCCTTCCTGGCCTGAAGATAAAACTTCAAAGCTCGAACAACATCCAAATTATGAAGTAACATTTACTTAGACGAAGAGGGGTTAGGACACAAGGAAAACATAATTTATGTAAGAACTTACCTGATAAATTCATTTCTTTCATATTAGCAAGAGTCCATGAGCTAGTGACGTATGGGATATACATTCCTACCAGGAGGGGCAAAGTTTCCCAAACCTTAAAATGCCTATAAATACACCCCTCACCACAACCACAATTCAGTTTAACGAATAGCCAAGAAGTGGGGTGATAAGAAAAGAGCGAAAGCATCAAAAAAATAAGGAATTGGAATAATTGTGCTTTATACAAAAAAATCATAACCACCACAAAAAAGGGTGGGCCTCATGGACTCTTGCTAATATGAAAGAAATGAATTTATCAGGTAAGTTCTTACATAAATTATGTTTTCTTTCATGTAATTAGCAAGAGTCCATGAGCTAGTGACGTATGGGATATAAATACCCAAGATATGGAACTTCCACGTAAGAGTCACTAGAGAGGGAGGGATAAAATAAAGACAGCCAATTCCGCTGAAAAATTAATCCACTACCCAAATCAAAAGTTTCAATTTTAATAATTAAAAAAACTGAAATTATAAGCAGAAGAATCAAACTGAAACAGCTGCCTAAAGTACTATTCTACCAAAAACGGCTTCTAAAGAAGAGAAAACATCAAAATGGTAGAATTAGTAAAAGTATGCAAAGAAGACCAAGTCATTGCTTTGCAAATTTGATCAACAGAAGCTTCATTCTTAAAAAGCCTAGGAAGTAGAAACTAACCTAGTAAAAAGAGCCGTAATCCTCTGAGACGGGGAATAATCTGACTCCAAATAAGCATAATGAATCAAAAGCTTAACCAAGATGGCAAAGAAATGGCAGAAGCCTTCTGACCTTCCTAAAACCAAAAAAAGATAACAAATAGACTAGAAGTCTGTCTGAAATCTGAGTAGCTTCAACATAATATTTCAAAACTCTTACCACATCCTAAAGAATGTAAGAATCTTACCAAAGAATTCTTAGGATTAGGACACAAGGAAAAGACAATAATTCCTCCACTAATGTTGTTAGAATTCACAACTTAGGTGAAAATTGAAATGAGCACAGCAAAAAAACACCTTATCCTGATGAAAAATCAGAACAAGGAGATTCACAAGAAAGAACAGATAATTCACAAACTGTTCTTGCTGAAGAGATGTCCAAAAAGAACAATACTTTCCATGAAAGTAATGAATGTCCAGAGCAAGCATATGCTCAAAATAGAAGAACCTGAAAAACCTTCAGAACCCAATTAAGACTCCAAGGAGGAGAAATTGGCTTAATGACAGGTTTGATACCAATCAAAACCTGAAAAAAGTGATAAATATCAGGAAGTAACACTGCCTTATCCTGATAAAAAATCAGAAAAGGATATTCACAAAAAAGAGCAGATAACTCAAAAACTCTTCTAGTAGAATAAATAACCAAAAAGAACAATACTTTTCCAAGAAAGTAATTTAATGTTCAGAAAATGCATAGTTTCAAACGGAGGAGCCTGTAAAGCCCTCAGCACCAAATTGAGACTCCAAAGAGGAGAGATTGAATTAATGACAGGCGTGATATGGACCAAAGCCTGCACAACACAATGAATATCAGGATGATTAGCAATCTTTTCTGTAATAAAAAGAACAGAAAGAGTAGAGATTTGTCCTTAACAAAGAACTGAAGACAAAACCTTATCCAAACCAACCTGAAAAAATAATAAAATTCTATGAATTTTAAAAGAATGCCAAGAAAAGTAGGTCTTCCAGACTCAATATAAATCTTTCTAGAGACAGTTTTATAAGCCTGAAACATAGTATTAATCAATGAGTCAGAAAAACCTCTATGAGTAAAAACCAAGCGTTCAATCTCCATCCCTTCAAATTTAATGATTTGAGATCCTGATGGAAAAAAATGGCCTTGAGAAAGAAAAGGTCTGGTTTAAACGGAGGTGTCCAATGTTGGCAACTGGCCATCCGAATGAGATTCGTATACCAAAACCTAAGAGGCCATGCTGGAACAAACATATACTATATACAAACAAATACTCCATAAGAATTTTGGAAGAAGAACTAGAGGCGGAAAGAAATAGGCAAAAAGATAATTCCAAAGAAATGTCAATGCATACACTACTTCCGCCTGAAGATTCCCGGACCTTAATAGGCCCCTGGGAAGTTCTTTATTCAGATGAGATGAAAAACATATCTGGGTAAGAGAGACCATTCTCCCGGAGGAAAAGCTGGTTTAACAGAGATAATCCACTTCCCAAATATCTATACCTGGGAAAAAAAACACAGAATTTAGATAGGAGCTGGATTTAGCCCAAGCTAATATCCGAGACACTTCTGTCACAACCTAAGGACTGATAGTCCTACTCTGATGATTGACATACACCATAGTAGTGATATTGTTTGAAAAACATTAAACGTCTCTTCTTCAAAAAGAAACTAACTGAAAAATTCTGAGAAAACACGGAGTTCTAAAATATCAAATGGTAATCTCGTCTCCTGAGATTTCCAAACCCCTTGTGCTGACAGAGATCCTCAGACAGCCTCCCAACCAAAAAGACTCGCATCTGTAGAGATTATGGTCCAGGTTGAAAGAAACGAAGAGACCTGCAGAACTAAATGATGGTGATCTTAACCATCAAATCAAGAGATAAATATTAGGATTCGAAGATTTAAAATGTGAAATCCTAGAATCCCTGCACCATAATTCAGCATAAAAGACTGGAATGGTTCTTTCTATAGAGAATGAGCAAAGGGAATTAAATCCAATGCTGTGGCCATAAGACCTAAAACTTCTATGCATATATAGCAACTGAAGGAAATAATAGAGACTAAAGGTACCGACAAACGGAACACAATAAAATTGTCCCTTGTCTGAAAGAGACAAAGACAGTGACACAAACTATCTGGAAACCTAAAAAAGGTGACCCTTGTGTGAGGAATCAAGAGCTTTTGAAAAAAAGATCCTCTAACTATGTCCTGAACAGCAAGTGAATCATATGAGATTCCGCATCCTCAGAAAATAATCTGAATGAAAACAGAAAAATGAAAATATGCATTTATTGTATCTAATGAAAACAAATAATGCTATCACTGACCAAAAAAAGGCAGCATAGTTTGAATAAAACTCCAAAACCCATTTCCTAAAAATGGAACTGGAAGAAATACCCCAGAAGATTCCAGGTCTGAGCAGCGCTTGAACCCCATGGGTGCCCAGCCATGCTTCAACAGTACCCAAAATATATAGGACCCAAACACACTTAAAGAGAGTGTTAGCCTTACTGGAATAAAATCAAATAAATTTGGACTGAATAGAATCAAATAAATTTCAAAGAAGTCTTAACCTGCCCCTTGCCAGCCAAGCTGGAATACGGCACGTACATCGCAATATTAGGGAGCTGATTTTGAACTGAATAATTTCCAATTATAAACATGTTACTTGGGAAAGAATTCAGGAATTCGTTCCTTAATAAGAACAACCAAACTAGTATAAGCTTAAAGTTTTAGTCTTAGAACTCAATCTTGAAGCCCAGAGTAACAGTTAAGAATTGAATCTAATTATAAAACAAATAATTGATTATCTTAGAACAAAAGAAATATGGATTTTTTATTTTTTTTTAAAAATCACAAAATTCTTCTAGCTAAAATAGCTAAAGACATAGATTAACCCTCATTTGCGAAAATATTCAATAAAATGAAGACACAAATGAAATTATTAGCATGATAGTCCAGTTAAAGGAACAGTCAATACAGTGGACTTGCATAATCAATAAATGCAAAACAACAAGACAAATGCAACAGCACCTAGTCTAGTAAATGTTGTCCCTTAAGAATGCTAAAATAAATCATAATCTGATACTTGATCTTAAAGTAAACAGAACAAAAAATGAAGCAATTGCAACATCCAAAAAAATCACAGGACCAAGAAAAGTACCTGAAACTAAATAATTTTCCATAAATAAGATACAACCATCTAAAGGAAAATAAATACTATTTTGCTATAGAAACAATAGCATAATTAGTAGGAGTAGAGATAGCCCCAATAAATTGGAGAACCCTCCAAATTGAATTTAACTGCTGGCAAAGAATATAGTTTAAAACCTTTGAAGAAGGAATAAAAGAAAATTCTCAGCCTATTCCATTCCCTAGTATGAGGAATTGGAAAGAAAACTTCTGAAAACACAAAAGAATAAATAAGCAGAAATAGTGTCAGCTAGTCTTAAAGAACTAGTTACCTTAATATCCAAAATAATCAACACCTTTTCAACAAAGAACAAATGTACTTTAATAAAAAAATAATAAAAAAGTAGATTTGTTAGTGTCAATATCTGATGAAGAAAATTCTGAAAAGAGAAAAAACATCATCAGAGAAGGATAAAACAGTATGTTGTTGGTCATTTGAAGTCAGACAAAGCCTTTAAAATAGAATCAGAAAAATATTTCTTATAAATCTTCTAAATATTTCTTGTACATAAGATGTAAGAATGGCAATAAAGCATAAATACTAATGGATTTTGCATGTAAAAGTATATCATAATAACTTATTACAAACCATAGCTAAACATAAACATTTATAACATTTAAAATAAATGAACTTAGCTTTGGTAGAACTGAACTCAGTTAAGCATTTTTCCAGAAGAAGCTTTTGATCCAGGGTCAATCTGAGACATCTTGCAATATGTAATAGAAAAAACAACATATAAAGCAAAATTGATCAAATTCCTTAAATGACAGTTTCAGGAATGGGAAAAAAATGACAATGAACAAGCTTCTAGCAACCAGAAGCAATAAACAATGAGACTTAAATAATAAGGAGACAAAAATGACGCCCATATTTTTTTTAGCGCCAAAAAAGATGCCCACACTATTTGGCGCCAAAAATGACGCCACATCCGGTAACGCCGACATCTTTGGTGCAAAAAAACGTCAAAAAAATTACACACATACAAACAACTTCCGGTGACAAGTATGACGCCGGAAATGACTAAGAAATTTTTTGCGCCAAAAAAGTCCACGCCAAGAATGACGCAATAAAATGAAGCATTTTCAGCCCCCGCAAGCCTAACAGCCCACAGGAAAAAAAGTCAAATTTTAAAGGTAAGAAAAATTTAATATTCAAATGCATTATCCCAAATAATGAAACTGACTGTCTGAAATAAGGAATATTGAACATCCTGAATCAAGGCAAATAAATATTTAAACACATATATTTAGAACTTTATATAAAAGTGCCCAACCATAGCTTAGAGTGTCACAGAAAATAAGACTTACTTACCCCAGGACACTCATCTACATATAGTAGAAAGCCAAACCAGTACTGAAACGAGAATCAGTAGAGGTAATGGTATATACAAGGAGTGCAGAATTATTAGGCAAATGAGTATTTTGACCACATCATCCTCTTTATGCATGTTGTCTTACTCCAAGCTGTATAGGCTCGAAATCCTACTACCAATTAAGCATATTAGGTGATGTGCATCTCTGTAATGAGAAGGGGTGTGGTCTAATGACATCAACACCCTATATCAGGTGTGCATAATTATTAGGCAACTTCCTTTCCTTTGGCAAAATGGGTCAAAAGAAGGACTTGACAGGCTCAGAAAAGTAAAAAATAGTGAGATATCTTGCAGAGGGATGCAGCACTCTTAAAATTGCAAAGCTTCTGAAGCGTGATCATCGAACAATCAAGCGTTTCATTCAAAATAGTCAACAGGGACGCAAGAAGCGTGTGGAAAAACCAAGGCGCAAAATAACTGCCCATGAACTGAGAAAAGTCAAGCGTGCAGCTGCCAAGATGCCACTTGCCACCAGTTTGGCCATATTTCAGAGCTGCAACATCACTGGAGTGCCCAAAAGCACAAGGTGTGCAATACTCAGAGACATGGCCAAAGTAAGAAAGGCTGAAAGACGACCACCACTGAACAAGACACACAAGCTGAAACGTCAAGACTGGGCCAAGAAATATCCCAAGACTGATTTTTCTAAGGTTTTATGGACTGATGAAATGAGAGTGAGTCTTGATGGGCCAGATGAATGGGCCCGTGGCTGGATTGGTAAAGGGCAGAGAGCTCCAGTCCGACTCAGACGCCAGCAAGGTGGAGGTGGAGTACTGGTTTGGGCTGGTATCATCAAAGATGAGCTTGTGGGGCCTTTTCGGGTTGAGGATGGAGTCAAGCTCAACTCCCAGTCCTACTGCCAGTTTCTGGAAGACACCTTCTTCAAGCAGTGGTACAGGAAGAAGTCTGCATCCTTCAAGAAAAACATGATTTTCATGCAGGACAATGCTCCATCACACGCGTCCAAGTACTCCACAGCGTGGCTGGCAAGAAAGGCTATAAAAGAAGAAAATCTAATGACATGGCCTCCTTGTTCACCTGATCTGAACCCCATTGAGAACCTGTGGTCCATCATCAAATGTGAGATTTACAAGGAGGGAAAACAGTATACCTCTCTGAACAGTGTCTGGGAGGCTGTGGTTGCTGCTGCACGCAATGTTGATGGTGAACAGATCAAAACACTGACAGAATCCATGGATGGCAGGCTTTTGAGTGTCCTTGCAAAGAAAGGTGGCTATATTGGTCACTGATTTGTTTTTGTTTTGTTTTTGAATGTCAGAAATGTATATTTGTGAATGATGAGATGTTATATTGGTTTCACTGGTAAAAATAAATAATTGAAATGGGCATATATTTGTTTTCTGTTAAGTTGCCTAATAATTATGCACAGTAATAGTCACCTTCACACACAGATATCCCCCTAAAATATCTAAAACTAAAAACAAACTAAAAACTACTTCCAAAAATATTCAGCTTTGATATTAATGAGTTTTTTGGGTTCATTGAGAACATGGTTGTTGTTCAATAATAAAATTAATCCTCAAAAATACAACTTGCCTAATAATTCTGCACTCCCTGTATAAGAGTGTATCGTCGATCTGAAAAGGGAGGTAAGGGCTGAATCTCTACGACCAATAACAGAGAACCTATGAAATAGACCCCGTAGAAGGAGATCATTGAATTCAAATAGGCAATACTCTCCTCACATCCCTCTGACATTCACTGCACGCTGAGAGGAAAACCGGGCTCCAGCCTGCTGCGGAGCGCATATCAACGAAGAATCTAGCACAAACTTACTTCACCACCTCCACGGGAGGCAAAGTTTGTAAAACTGAATTGTGGGTGTGGTGAGGGGTGTATTTATAGGCATTTTAAGGTTTGGGAAACTTTGCCCCTCTTGGTAGGAATGTATATCCCATACGTCACTAGCTCATGGACTCTTGCTAATTACATGAAAGAAAGAACTACTATCTCCTGATTGATGTTACGATCTGGTGCGAAGCACAACCTTATCAGCGTGAAAAAACAGGTAAGGAGGCTCACATTGCAAGGCCGCTAATTCAGAGACTCTGCGAGCCGAAGCAATAGCCAGAAGAAATAGAACCTTCCAGGAAAGAATCTTAACGTCAAGCGCATGCATAGGCTCAAACGGAACCCTCTGCAGAACCTTAAGAACCAAATTTAAGCTCAAAGGAGGAGCAGAAGATCTAAGTACCGGTCTGATTCTAGACAAAGCCTGAACAAAGGATTGAAAATCAGAAAGCTCCGCTAGCTTCTTGTGTAACAACCGATAATGCCGAAATCTGTCCCTTTAAGGAACTGGCGGCAAGAACCTTATCCAGACCATCCTGGAGAAAGGCCAGAATACTGGATACCCTAACCTTGTGCAGGGATATCCACTTTCCTCACACCAAAATAAATAGGTCCTTCACACCTTATGATAGATGCGCTGAGTGACTGGTTTCCTGGCCTGAATGAGAGTATCGATCACTCTTTCCGAGAACCCTCTCTTGACCAAGACTAGGTGTTCAATCTCCACGCAGTCAGCCTCAGAAAATCGAGATTTTGGTGGAGAAAGGGACCCTGAACCAGCAGATCTCTGCGACAGGGTAACTTCCATGGTGGAAACGACGACACTCCCACCAGGTCTGCAAAACCACATCCTCCATGGCCACAACGGAGCAATCAGAATGGTTGAAGCTTGCTACTGTTTGATGCAGGCCACCACTCGAGGAAGAAGAGGCAACAGGGAAAAATGTAAATTAGGTTGAACTCCCAAGGTACCGCTAAGGCATCTATCAGCTCTGCCTGGAGATCCCTGGACCGCGACCCGTATCTGGGTAGCTTGAAGTTAAATATGGACGCCATGAGATCTATCTCTGGCTTCCCCCATCTGTTGCAGATCTCCGCAAACACCTCAGGATGGAGAGCCCATTCCCCCGGATGAAACGATTGTGTGCTGAGGAAATCCGCTTCCCAGTTGTCCACACCCGGATCGCTGAGCAAGAACAATTGTGGGTCTCTGCCTATTTCAGAATCCCTATTCCAGAATCCGAGACATGGCTAGGGAGCTTCTTGTCCCCCCCTGATGGATTATGTACGCCACCGAGGTAATGTTGTCCGACTGGAATCTGATGAAACGGGACGACCCCAAGAGAGGCCAAGCCCTCAGAGCAAGGAATATTGCTTGTAGTTCCAAGAAATTTATCGGTAGGGTCGACTCCTCTTGAGTCCACCTGCCCTGTGCCTTTCTGACACCCCAAACAGCTCCCCATCCTGACAGACCTTGCATCCGTGGTCACAATCTCCCAGGATGGTTTCAGGAAAGATGTCCCCTGGGACAGCTGTGCCCGGACGGACACACCAAGAGAGGGATTCCCTCGCTCGATTGTCCAGAGAGATCTGTTGGGATAGATCTGAGTGATCGCCGTTCCATTGTCTCAACATGCATAACTGCAGTGGTCTGAGATGGAACCTGGAGAAAGGAATGACATCTATGCTGCAAACCATGAGCCCGATCACCTCCATACACCTGGCCACAGATGGCCTTGAGGTCTGAAGGGCAAGACAGCTAGATGCAATCTTGGAACATCTCGGATCTGTCAAGAATATCTTTATAGATACGGAATCTATTATCGCACCAGGAACTCCACCCTGTTGCTGGGAACCAGAGAACTCTTTCCCTCGTTTATCTTCCATCCATGTGACCGAAGGAGAAGAGCGATAACCTCCAGAACCCAAGGACCGTGTACGTCTTGTATCCAAGCCTCTGCGAACAGAGATAGTCTGCCCCCTATGCGATCCAAAGACGGATCGGGGGCCGCCCCTTCATGCCGACTTAGTCTTGGCAGGCTTCTTGCTCTGCTTAGATTTGTTTCAAGATTGAGATGGCTTCCAAGATCCCTTGGACTGCTCAGACTTCGCAGCTGGTTACTGGCGTTGAGACTGAGTCTGAACAAAAGGGAAGAAAAGAAGAGCCCTTAGGCTTATTCTTCTTATCCTGCGGAAGGAAAGCACCCTTGCCTCCCGTGACCATAGATATGATAGAGTCCAGCCCTGGACCAAAGAGGACCTTCCCCTGAAAAGGAAGGGACAGTAATCTCGACCTGGAAGTCATGTCCGCAGACAATGGCTTTAACCACAGAGCCCTGCAGGCTAGAACCGAGAAACCTGATGTCTTGGCATTCAGGCGAATGACCTGCATATTAGCATCACAGATAAAAGAATTAGCTAACCTTAAGGCCTTAATCTTTTCCTGTATCTCCTCGAGTGGAAGTCTCCACCTCGAACAAGCTGACAGTGTGTCACACCAGTAGGTAGCTGCTCCTGCCTCCACAGCGATCACCGCTGCTGGTTGAAACACAAACCCTGTGAATTGAAACATCTTCCTCAATATGGATTCTAATTTTTTATCCATGGGCTCCTTGAACAACGAACTATCCTCAAGAGAAATAGTTGTACGCTTTGCGAGCATGGAGATAGCTCCATCCACCTTCGGAATTGCCCCCCATAGCTCAAGCTGAGAGTCCGGAACGGGGAACAGTTTTTGAAAAGAGGTAGAGGGAGAAAAGGACGAGCCAAGTTTCTCCCACTCAGACTTATTAATAGTAGCCATTTTCACAGGAACTGGGAAGATCTGAGGCACCACCCTGTCCTTGTAAACCCTATCTAGCTTAGGGATCGATTCGGTTCCGGAACTTACAATGTAGCAAGCACTTCTTTCAGTAAAAAGCGCAAATGCTCCATCTTAAACTTAAAATCTGGCTCCTCCGCAGCCGGAGGTCTTAAAGACGCCGATTCCGACACATAGGGAGTGCCCTACGAAGAGTCGGAGTTGTCCTCATCAGCAGATAATCTGTCAGAGACATCCAACAGAGTAGATGACCCCTGGGACGGAAGGCTATGTCTTTCCCTTCGCTTGCGCTTCGCAGGGCGTGATAAGGCATGGAAGGCCACAGAAACCGCCGTTTGCAGCTGGGCAGCAAAATCTGACTGCCAATGGGCCCCTCCCGCGGGAGGATTAGTTGGGCCCTGGGGAACTGCATGTGTATTCGGGACGGAGAACCCTCAGAGGTGGACGGATCAGTACTGCCAAATATCTTATTCTTTTTAGATATTGCAATCTTATAAAAGCATGTGGAACACAGTTGAGCAGGCGGATCAACCTGCATCTCCTCACAATAAACACAGGTATTAGCTTTAATTAAAGAGGGGGTATCCTCTAACATATCAGAGTCCTCCATAGCTTGTGCTTTAATACGGACTAGATAGATTAAAAGGCACCTTTATACACCAAAGGCCGGGACACTCACCACCTCCTATGACCTCCACAGTGCATTTGCCGATCAGGAAAGAGGAAGTTGAAGAGGCCACACCCGGTCACATGGAGTGCCATGCAGGACCGCCCATGCACTATAGAGAAAAAGCGCCAAAAAAGGTTGCGCCGATCTACCTTAATGTTGACACATTGCTAGAGCCTCATCTCACAGATGACACAGCACAGAACACAATAAAGATATTATGCATAAATCCCCCCCATGTTCAATAAGCCCCTTTCCAGGAATATTAACCCTTGATTCTATACAGATAAAAGGAGACACACTGTGACCCTGTCTTCTTGCGTTATCATATGTGTATAAATGAAACGATCTTACCAGAATCTATGCCGTCGAACAGGAACACGGCCCTTCAAGTGTGACAGGTTAGTAGCATCGCTCCTGACATGGACTTGAGTGCATAAAGCAGTCATCGAAACTCTCAACGCTGATTGCTTAAGGAGCTGTTAATCTGAGTCTGGATGGTTTCGCAGAAAGACTCTCCCTGCATCTTCGGACTTTCACCCATGCTCTCACTGAGAGGCCGATAGGACTATTTAAAACTCCAGTCCCATTTCGAAGAGTACTACCCTCCATAAAAGACTACTCCGAATCTTAAGAACACTTCTCTGCCAACCTCCTGTGACGAAAGGCAAAGAATGATTGGGGGATGAGGGGAGTGGGGAGGTATTTAAGCCTTTGGCGGGGGTGTCTTTGCCTCCTCCTGGTGGCTAGATTCTTAATTCCCACAAGTTATGAATAAAGCAGTGGACTCTCCTCCCATTAAGATGAAAATGCCTTTTATTTTAGTAATGGCAGATTTTCTGCCAGTACTTAAGATGGCGGTGACAACTGTGAGGTGGGGAAGGGAAGAGAGCTGTTTGAGGAGGGTCAAGGAGGAATCAGGGGGTGAGCTGTGGACTCTTCCCGTGAGAAGAAAACAAACTTATCAGGTAAGCATAATTTAAGATTTTCTTCTTAAACGGGAAGAGTCCACAGCTGCATTCATTACTTTTGGGAAAACAATACCCAAGCTAGAGGACACTGAATGCAAAAAAAAGGGCGGGTACAGAAGGAGGCCCCTTCGAAAGGCACCACAGTCTGAAATTACCCAACACCCGATAAAAAAACTGTATCACTAGAAGACAAGGGGTAAAAACCGGAAAGGCCCGAGTAGCTACCCATCAGTTAAGCAACCAGCAAAGCCGTGCTAGAGACTACCCAGATCCCTAGAGTCCACTGAGCACAAAGACCTCCGAGGAGCCAAGCCCTGTAGCTCTCAATTCCCACGAAACGTACCCCTGACTAGAAGGAAGAGAACCTCCATCTACCCCCAAAGGGGAGAATAGAGGACCCAATAAGAGATCCAAAGGACCACCAACAAGAGAAGAAGAAATCTCAAAAAGACTCCACTATAATAACCCCTGGGATGTGGATGCACCCTGGAAAGTGCATCCCACATCCCAACGTCCTTGGACATTGGACACTAGCAATAGACTCAGACCAAAAGAGCATAGAAAGACATCTTAACAGGCCTAAGAAGATGGCAACCCGCACCTGAAGGTGGATCAGAACCCAGGACTCCCCTACTTGCAAACCCAAACAGCAAGATTTCCTAGAGGGCCAAATGACAACACCCCAGAATCTAAAGACCACAGGGATCACAAGGGACAGGCTCCAAACCGTAGGTGAGAAAACAACATAATCTCCAAAGATCCTAACATGATCAGCCTCCCGGAAATCCCTGTACCACACCAGGAATAACGATGGGAGCCTCAGCTCCTGGCAAACAAGCTGACCAAGAGAAATGCAGGGGAAAAAACGGGGATAACCCAAAACCCTGCGCTCCCCTATATGAGAGCGTGCAAGAAGCGGTTAACGGAAGAAGGACACGCCCGAACTTCCAGACACAGATGACCCGACCACCCAAAAAGGGAAAAAGCAGCCCCAGTAACCTACGAGAGGCACTGCGACTAGGCCACAAGAATAGACATCCAGAAGATACCAAGGGCGAAACTAAATTGCCATCCAAACTGGAATCCCGGACGTCCAGAGGTCATCCAAACCCCTAAACTATAACATGGAGAACTTGGGTTCCGAGTCCCAAGGAACTCAAGAACCCATGATGAAGCCTTAGCAGGATCTGAGCCCGGAACCCTCAACATTAGGACAAAGTGAACGTCCAGCACCCGACAGGATAACCAGCAGACCGGCACCACATGGGTGACATGAACCGTTAGGAACAGCAGCTAGCGCCCGACCAGTACCCGCCTGTAACAAGGACACTCCTGAACTGTCCAAGGTCCAAGAAAAATTGAAAGCCCCCACAGGGATCGATAACAAACTGTAAAACATAACTTTATATAGTAATTAGCAACTTCTGAAGTGCCCACGCGACCACAAAATAGCAAGTATCAGTTCCAGAGAAGAAATGTTCCCCAAAAGGAAACTTATAACAGACATGAGCTTCTTAAAGCAAATCAATCATATCCTAACCGGATCAACAAAAAGAAGGCAGCACCCGTGGGTGAACGCCCAAGGAGAAGGGGCACACTAACAGGACCAGCCAATGAGAGGCCCCATTCTCCCAAGCTCAGAACTGGAACAGATACTTAAAAGAAAAGAAAAAACAGAGACGTCAAGGAGATTGGTTTCATCCCCCTATGTCTAACGCAGTTTCCCTCATCCCACTAGGACTGGAATCCTCCAGCACCACCAAAACATGCCTTAGGAGGACACAAAGATGAGCTAGTCTATAACGGAAGGCAAAATGATCCCCCGCCGGATTGATGGACGACCTGGGCCCCGAGGGTGGAGCGCCTGAAGCCATTGTTTCCCCAGAAGGCCGAACTGAATCAGGCAATCTCACGCTCGACGGGCCCTGGTTGACAGAACACGGACAATATCTTAAAAATACCTCTCCTGGGAGATATAAATGTGCCAGCGCCATAGATATGGCCATGCGGAACCATGCTGTAACCTCTGGAGGAAACAAGCCGCCTTCCGGAGATGGAGTAACTGCCATAGGGACACCTGCATGCGTAGCAAAAGAAGGTTCTGGGGCACGCGCCTCATAGGACATAGAAGCCTCAGAGGCAGACGGCTCAACGCACTCTAAGCTCCCTGAGTCGGGGGAAGAGTGTACTCTAGAACGGCAATCTGAACATAACTGATGGGCATGGATAACCCAGGCCATTTCATACTCTTCGCAAGACGTAGCCTCCGAACCGGAGATATCCGTCTCTAAAATATCTGAATCCTACATAAATTGGGGATTGCAAATATTGACAAACACTAAAGGGCACATTACACCACCAATGGTTGTGGTACTCACCACCTCTTAAGAACCAGACAACTAACGAACAGACTTTCTCCGTCGTCATTTGGTCAGAGTACAGAAATGGAAATACGTGACCACACCCGGTCAAAAAAAGGTGCGCTACTCTAATAGGACCGCGCAAACTGATAAGGCCGTTATGTTCCGAATAGCCATGAGCCCAAACATCACTACACATTAGCTGACAGAATCACATAACAAACATGATTAAAGTCCCCCCCTGTTCAAAACCCCCCCTCAGGAGATATTAACCCATGATTCCATAAGATAAAGGAGTCCCACTGCGACCCTGACTTTCTTCGTTAACATTACATTTACATCGAAAAAAATTAAACGATCTTACCGGAATCTACGCCGTGGAACAGAGCACAGCCCTTCAAGTGTGACAGATAGTAGCCTCGCTTCTGACATGGTCTTGAGTGAATAAAGGCAGGCAGCGAAACTCGTCAACGCTGATTGCCTAGGAGCTGTTAATATGAGTCGGGATGGTTTCGCAGAAAGACTCTCCCTGCATCTCCGGACTCTAACCTTCATCCATGCTCTCACTGAGGGGCTGACAGGATTACTTAAAAACTCCAGTCCCATTTCGAAGAGTGCAACCCTCCATAAGAGACTATCTTCAAACTTCTGACACTTCTCTGCCAACCTCCTGTGACGAAAGGCAAAGAATGACTGGGGGATGAGGGAGGTATTTGAAGCCTTTGGCTGGGGTGTCTTTGCTTCCTCCTATTGGCCAGGTTCTGAATTCCCAAAAGTAATGAATGCAGCTGTGGACCTGTTTAAGAAGAAAATGGGCAGGCAAACAATTTTGCAAATAAAACAAAACAAAAGCTCCTATATATTTTAATATAAATTCTTTGTTTAATCTAAAAGAAAAAAAAAGCATAATGTCAAATACAAAAATATATAAAAGGAATAAACAGAGCATTACTTAGATGAAAGAAGGGAAACCAAAGATATTATAAAGACGTTCACGTTTATTAAGGGACTTAATTAAAGGGACAGTATACACCAATTTTCATATAACTGCATGTAATAGACACTAATATAAAGAATAATATGCACAGATACGGATATAAATATCCAATATGAAACCTTTTTAAAACTTACTTAGAAGCTCCCAGTTTAGCTCTGTTGAAAAGGTTAGCTGGAACACCCACTGAAAGTGGTTCTATAGCAAAAAAACAGACACCCCCCCCCTCCTCTGCATATGAAAAGACTCTTCACACAAACAGGAGCCAGCTGGAGTAGGTATACATCCATATTCTCCTAAAACTTGGGGGGGCTTGGTTAGGAGTTTGAAAATCAGCGCAATGTTATTTAAAAATAAGCAAAACTATACTTTTTTTTTATGCAAAGAAAGAATTAGTGTATAATGTCCTTTTAAACAAGGCTAAAAGCATTTTTCACAAAATGAGAAACACCAAAACAAGGGGTCATGAACTCAAGTTGGAGTGTAGGAGGCTCAAGAAAAATCTTAAGCACGTTTTCAAAGATAGAGTGGTTGATTCTTGGAATAGACTTCCAACAGAGGTGGTATGGGCAAAAACATAGGAATGCCCGGGATATGCATGAGGCTATTTAGAAAACATTAATGACTTTCAAAAAGGATGCTTACAAAAATGCCTTTTTTTTTTTTATTTATTTGTTTTATATGAAATAGTGTTTGGTCATACAGATTCCACCTAGTGCACTATTTATATACAAATGGCACCCACTGATTCATCAGAGAAGATTTTAATTACTTGATAATTTGGTTGATTTCAAAACATCTGTCATTTTTTTTTTATGTACACATTTAATATTGTCACTTTGCATTGTGTATTTAATATGACAATAGCTTGTTGAAGTGCGTAATATAACTATTGATCTCAGTTATTGACAATTGTTCAATTTCAGTTAAGTAGAGGGGTAAAAGTTAATGATAAATTATACACAATTATTCTAAATAAAGAAAAAAATATTTGAGCTTGCATAAAATGAACTCAATTTAGTTGCTTCTTAATGAGACTTGCATGGAATACGTTTTTATCAGTTAGCTGCGCAAACTCCAAACTAGTAACTCAAAAACAAACAAATTTCAGCCAATGTAGAAATACTGTTTTTATTGGTTAAAAGGGCATAAAACACAAAATATTTATTTCATGATTCAGATAGAGTTTTCAATTTTAAACAACTTTCCAATTTACTTCTATTAGCAAATTTGCTTCATTATTTTGGTATCCTTTGTTAAAGGAGCAGCAGCGCACTAATAGGAGCTAGCTAAGCACATTGGGCGAGCCAATAAGGAGAGACAAATATGTGAAACCACCAATCAGCAGCTAGCTCCTAGTTAGTGCACTGCCGCTCCTGAGCATACCTAGGGATGCTTTTTAACGAAGGATACCAAGAGAATGTTTCCCCCCTTTCATGTAATTTAGCTCTGAAAATGAAGCAATTTTAACTTCTCAGAACATGAAAAGCACCCTGCTGACGTCTTAAGGCTAACCCTACTACATATATTTCACAAATTGGCTTTAACTGATACAACTGCAAAACAGAGTACTTTTTACTAACATTATGACAGTGGCTAGCCTTTTTGTCTGCAGGTTGGCTTCTCCAAATATGGCAAATAGTGGGTGAAGTTTGGCTACTGAAAAATAATTGCAGTAAAAATGATGTTAAGTTGTTTTTAAAAAATTAGACTTGGCGGATATGTTATTCTAAAGCAACACAACAGAAATGTCTTGTCATTACAAGGCATTTACTGTCCCTTTGGGAAAAAAGAATTACGGTTTGTAAGGACTGAAATATAAGTAAATTTAAAGTTGTTGTTTTTTTTTTTTGTTTGTTTTTTTTTTTAAATGTTGTCAATGTTTAGCTTTTATAATTCAAGAATAAAAATGACAATACCTTGGCAACAAAAATCCCATAGTCTTGCAGAGGCTCAACAGCCCTTTGAAGTTCTTCCAAAAAAATATTGCTACTGGGTTTATCTAAAATAAAAGAAACATTATGTATTAATCAAAAGATTCTATGATAGAAGTTATCATTCTTGGATGGATGGATGTGTATTAAATATAAACATATTAAAGTGTATCTTCTTTATTAAAACAGTTCTTAATAATATTAGGATTCCTACATCTGAGAAAAATAAAATGTAATAAATGATGTTTAATGTTAAAAAAATAATGAATACATAAATAGATTTAAAAAAGACACGCACACACACACACACACACACACACAAGAAAGGTTTATTTTAAACATATTTAAAAACCAGTATATTCGTCTCTGAGCTTGTTTAATGCATACAAAAGATGCAGCTCAGTAAAATTAATATCAATCACGCATCATTTATCAATTACAGCTGTGGATGTCAAACACAATACCTGAACAAGGAATGTTGTCTTACCCTTCTGCAAGGTGTCACACAGAACTTAAGGGACATGAACCCCAAAACATTTCTTTCATGAGTCAGAAAAGACATGCAATTTTAAACAGGTTTCCAATCATCAAATTTGCTTTGTTCTCTTATTATTCTTTGTTTAAAAGCATACCTAGGTAGGCTCAGGAGCAGCAGTGCACTACTGGGAACTAGCTGCTTATTGGTGGCTGCACATTTGTGCCTCTTCTTATTGGCTCACTCAATGGTTTCAGCTAACTCCCAGTAGTCCATTGCTGCTCATTCAACAAAGGATACCAAAATAGTCAAGTAAATTTGATAATAAATTAGTAAATTTCCAAAGTAAATGGGAACATTTAAGACTGTATGCTCTATCTGAATCATGCAAAAAAATAAATTAGTATTTCATGTCCCTTTAAGGTTGAATGTGAACAAGTTCACAATTTATTCTAGTTATCTTTAAGTATGACATATCTAAATCTTTAAAAGTTTTAGTGTCAAATTGTGTAATATTGCTTATAAGACCTTGAGGTATGTATCCGTAGTAAATATTGAACTTATTTTGGAGACCTCAATGTTGCTTTTAAACTGTACAAATGGTTGAAAAGTGTTACCTTCAATTGGGACAGTGAACAGGTTTGAATGTAAGTCAGCTCCACATTTTCCCAGGGTTTATTGAAAATTACTTGATAGAGCATAATTCTCAGCTATCAAGAAATAGAGTGAATGGGGTAAATTTAGGTCCAGTTACTGCATGAGACCACAGTCTAAATTAAAGGGGCAGTCTACATCTTAGTTATCTTAAAGTCTTACTTTAGATTAAGTTGCAAATATCCTCCTGCACCCCTGTCCATATCATGTAGCAGGAATGGTAAAAAAGTTATTTTGAAATTAATATTTTTTCTGGTCACTTTGAAATGGCTGCCAAGTCCCACCCACTGTATGGGCTACATCTGGGCACTCTGCTGAATAGCATTGACAGTCTGTTGAATTCAACCAGTGAGTCTTTTGTGATTGGAAGCCATATGCAGCCCAGATTGAGGTAAGACTTTAAGATGACTAAGGTGTAGACTGTCCCTTTAAGCACCCACATGCGAGAAACACAGTGCCACCTAATTAGTATTTGCCTTGATCGTTAAGCTTCCATGAAAACCTGACAGTGGTGCCAACAAAAGGTTCTTTTATCCATGCAAAAATAAAAAAAAAATTTTGTCTGAGTAACAAAGCAATGTTTGACTATTTTGGTTTTGTCTTGGTTTGAGCCAAATGGTATTTCCCATTGAAGTGGAATACCCAAAGAAGTCTTCAGATGTTTTTTTTATGAAAATATTTTTTTTGGCATAATATACCAAAATCTTAAACACAATCCAAATTGAAGCATACTAACTGAAAAGCACATGCCTATCTGAAATTTATAAATCACAACATTCTCATAATAAATAAAATACATTTTTCTTATCTGTTCGCATGTAAAAGGGAACCTCTTTTAAGAAGGTACAGTGCCAATACAGTACTCCTGCTATGAGCATTGCAAGTATCAAATGTGCATGCAAGGGGAAAAGTGTGCATAACAAACGTCATCACAGAACATTTATCAGACTCATTTTTGCAAAGAAAGGACTGCAAGTTGCTCCTATTCAGATTCTAAATGCACTATTATGAATTTCAAATCTTACTTGTTTGTCCATATAGTTTCCTGTTTCGTTATTGACTCTACTTATAGGTCCCAGAAAAGGTAGAGGTTCTTTTTCTGGTTGCACTGTGAGCCCTAGGGAGCACTTACCTGCACTGAAATAAAGCAATGATGTTCTTCCAGGCATAAGATTGTTGTAATACGTGTCTGGACTAAGCTCCAGCAGGACAGATTTTGCATTTGCGGTGATAATTGTTCTTAAAAACAAAAGCAAAATGACTAAATTGCTATGTCGAGTCATCATCTATCTGAGATTGATCGTATCAGCTATGCGAAATGTCAGGAACAATATCTGAAAAACAAAAGAAATGAAACCTTAAAGAAACAGTTACCTGGATTACATGATACTGCTTTAGAAGATGGACAAATGAGTGTCAAATGCTCTGAGGATCTAGCAATTTCTTGAGTATTCTCTAACAAAAATGGGAATGCTGGAACAAATCATTAAGCAATTCACTAAGACAGCATCAATTCATTTAGAGCTAAGAAAGTTTTATAGTACATATTTGCTTCCTCGCTTCCCTGTATTTTTGTATCTTTTATGTCTATCATGACTGTGTTTTTTTAAGTTTTTTGTTTTCTAAGTTATCTCTCTGGACTCCATCAGTCTGTTTCACACTCTCACTGTATCTTTCCTCAGTGGCTTCTGTTTAAATTTCACACTACACCTGTCAAAGCATCACTTCCTGTTCATATACTTCTTTATCTTGTTTTTTCTCCTGTTTCACTCTACTACAAAATGTCTTTCCAACCAAGATACCTAAAATCTAGTGACGATACCAGACTATTACTCTAGTAAGAATGATGACCTAACATAGGGTCTTTGCAAGTGTGAGACGACTTTCAAATGAGTTGTTTCAGGCGTGAGTTGCCCGGTTTTTGAGAAAGAGGCAGGATATGATTCTATGTTGATCACATGGTGTCATCAGGGGCTTATTTCAAGTTTGGGGTCTAACATACATATAGGTCAGTAGGAGACTGAATTGCAGGATCTTAAATCCTACCCCCCCCGTACCTTGGCAAAAATCATAAACTAAACTCTACTGGACTTGTAAACTTTACTACCTGAAAATAACTACAAAAGGCAATACAGATTTTTTGTTTTTATTACCAGGCAGTAACATTTACAAATGCAACAGAATCCAGGTTCATTGGGACTGCTGCTATCCTGGGTGGTATACTAAAAATGGCGTTCCTGGGATGAAAACTACAGAAAGAATAAAATGAAAAGATGAAGACTTTATTTTTATAAACTGGCCAAAAGTCTCTTTTTTCTTTTACAATAAAAAAGAAATTAATGGAAAAAACAGCTCAATCTCAAATATGGAAACATATAAAATTCTGGACAAACTTGTGACTAGGAGTAATAGTGTCTCAACTATACCATCTCCACAATCTATCCTTTCTCACTGCACAACTTGCCTCTTATAGCGGTACAAAAATTATCTATAAATGACTCCCCTGCCATACATTGCTGACAGATGGTAGATTGAAATTGCGAGCTGAACTTTGAGCTGAGAAAGAATGGCACTGTGTGTAATGATTGATATAGATATCAGCAGCTTTCTCATTTTATATCTCACCATCCTGAGAGGCACATGGTTTGTAGAGCCCTGACACCATTTGATGCACTATGTAACAGTCAACAACCGATTAAAGGGGTCTTGACCATGACATATAAGTTCTTATTGAAATTTCACTCCCATAATCTCCCAATTTCTGTTAGATCATGGGAAGAAGAGCTACTGTAACATATTGCAGCAGGTGTTTAGGCAGGAGTAAGTACGCATCCTCTTTGGGTATAACAGAAAAGAACATAAAATTACTATGCAGTTGGTACCCAAAAATGAACCCACTGGAGAGGTTGTAACTCTTGTGTTGTCTCTTGAGAAATACCATTATTATGTTGTTAAACGTATGGAAGACTCTCATTCCAATACATTTTTGTGGGAAGAGTATATTGCATCTACTTAGTCAAATGGTTAGAACTTAAATATTTTTTTTTCAAACTTAAAGGGACCTGAAACCCACATTTTTTCTTTCATGATTTAGTGAGAGCATGCAATTTTAAACAACTTTCTAATTTACTTATATTATCTAATTTGCTTCATTCTCTTGATATTATTTGCTGAGTAGCATATCTAGATATGATCAATAGCTGCTGATTGGTAGAAGCACATAGATGCCTTGTGTGATTGGCTCACCCATGTGCATTTCTATTTCTTCAACAAAGATTATCTAAAGAATGAAGCAAATTAGATAATAGAAGTAACTTGGAAAGTTAATTAAAATTGTATTCTCTACCTGAATCATGGAAGACATTTTTTGGGTTTAGTGTCCCTTTAAAGTAACATGAAACCCAATTTTTCTCTTTCATGATTCAGATATAGAACAAACCATTTTCAACAACTTTCCAATTTATCAATTTATTCATGGGTAAGCCAATAATATAAGGCATTTATGTACAGCCACCAATCAGCAACTTCTGAGCATACCTAGGTATTATTAACAAAAGATACCAAAAGATACCAAGAGAACAAAACAAATTAGATAATAGAAGTAAATCCTAAAGTTGTTTAAAAATGCATGATCTCTGCTGGCGGTGATTCTCGCGCCTCTCCCAAGTTTGGGAGTTTGCATTAGGACAGTCAATACTATCACTCAGGAACCTACTCAGCGGCACCTCATCCCGTTGAGAAGGCAAATAAACTGCCTAACACACCCAGTATTTATGTCGTTATAAAGGGACATTTGTTTGGCTCTATACATTTAACCACTACTTGAAGTTCCAATATACTGGCTGCTGTTGTCTTTTTAAAGTATTCTAAGGAGACAGGGCAAGAAACAAACGGATCCGGCTTACAGCTGCAAGTTACCTGGCACCTCCTGAGTTTCCCCGAAAGCTGCACTATTTACCTGTGCTTGGGACTTTTTTTTTTTTCCCCTCACCGGTCTCTCCCTTCCCACCTCTAGTGTTGGCTGAAAGTTCCTGTCGTGGAACCGCAACTTGCTGACAGGAGCAGTTTGTTCTGACGCCGGACATTGTGAAGATCTCGACCCAGCTTTTGGTGCTCCCCTCCCCCTCTCCCACCGGTGCTGCGTGAGAGGGGGTAAGGGAGATTGTCTTTGAGTGTGCAGCGGAGGTTTGCGACCTGGTTCGCCGGTCCGTTTGACGGACCCCTGCATGGATCCTTCCCCCTCCTCTCCCACCGGTGCTGCATGAGAGGAGGGAGGTTAGCGGCTGAGCTGTGAACGCCGAAGAGAAGTGGTGAGGGGGATTCCCTAACTACTTGAGTATAGCAAGCAAGACTCCCCGCAGAGGCATCAACAGGAGGAGTAGCAGCGGATAAGTGGGGAAGGAGGAGGTGAGTGGGAGAATCATTCTCGGGAGAGTGCACAGGGAGGAACTTTCCAAAACTCATGGTTAATGCCGGAGATATATACTCTCTCACATTAAGGCAATAATAAGGGGAGATAAAGGAATGAATAAAAAAAAAGAAAAGAACCGTGTCTTGTAAGGTCTCAGAACTGAGCCAAAGGATTACAACTGCTGCCTACAATTTATTATAGAAAGGAGAGGGGACGGAAGGGAAGAGAGAAGGAAGGAAGAATAGGGACAAAAGAAAAAAACAAACAAACAGAAACTGTTACGTTACTTGGCAGTAAAATGCTAACCTAATATTACTTACTATAGAATAGAAGGGCTATATTTCGTTATGTTGCCATAGTTTGGCTTACATCAGAAAAAAGCTTGTAATAAGGGTTGACTATTTTTCTGCTTTGCCTGTTTAAGTTTTTTAAGTTATTGCTCTCTCACAAAACTAATTCCGGAGACTTTCTGTATAAATAATAGATTGAAGTGATTGCCTCAGATGTTCTATAATTTGAAACTCTAGCTTCCCTTATAGAAGTCACTAAGGCCGAATTAAAATTGACACTTTGTTTTTTTTTTTTTTAGCACATGAATAGCTACAAAATGGTTATATCTAATGACATACAAAGGGCTTAATGTAACGCTTAGGGACTTGTGATGAAGCACCTCTAACGTATTAACTGCCCTCATTATAAGAAGTTAATTGTGTGCTTTTTTATATAGCCCCCCTATCTCTGATGAAAGAGGTGTAAAAATTTGTATTACTGAATTAGTGGTTAAATTAACAGGTCATTGCCTCTTTTTCTTTCATTTTCCTACTAGATTGTATATTAGAATTTCAACTTGGTCAGTAGGATGGAATCCATTTGGCCTCAACTTTTTTAAGATGGTGTTTTGCTATAGATTATATGTACCCTAGTAAAACCTTTTTTTTTTTTTTTTTTTTTTTTTGTTTCTTAGGCCTGGTTGAAATTTTGTCTATACCATACTAAGTTGTTTTTTGTATAGGGACCTAATTGTAGACTTTCTATATAAATAACAGATAGAAGTAAGTGCCCAAGAGCCTTCTATTTAGGAATTCTTGCTTCTCTTTTAGAAGCCATTAAATCCGACTTAAAATTGATACATATATTAACATATGAATGGTTACAAAATGGCTATACCTAAAGAGATACAGAGCATTTGAGGTAATACTTAGAGACTCCTGAAGAAGTGTCTTTAGTTTATTTCAATGTTTTCCACAGGAGAATTTAATTGAGTGCCCCTTCAATAGCCCCCTTATTTCCCATGAAAGGGCAGTAAATCTATATCACTGATTTAGGGGTTAAATGAACAGGACATAGCCTCTTTTCCTTGCTTCCTAAGAATAATAGACTGTATATTAGAATCCCAACTGTTTAGTAGATTAGAACCTACTTGCTTTCATTTTTTAAAGACAGTGTTTGGTTATAGACTATATATACTCAATTATATCTTGTTTTGCAATATCCACTGTATAAATCTTGTGGGAGAATTTATCTCTTCATTTTCCATCTTAGGCCCGTCTGAAAGTTTGTCTATATCATACTAAGTTGTTCCCTATATGAGGACTTAATTGCATATTCTTTCCTAAAAAGCTTTCTTTCATTTACAACAATAGACTGGGGAGGGAGGGGGTGGGGAATTAGAATAAGGTGGAAGAAAAGTGGGGGAAAAAGAGAGAGGAAATTCAGTAAGACTTATTTGGGTCATAAATCTTACTCTTGAAAAACTGTCTAAACTACTAAAGATATAGCTCCTTACTTAACCCTCCTTGGTCAGAAATATACAATAATCTAGGATCGAAAGATCGTTTCTTGAAGTTCTTGGTTGCTGTCTCCCAGGTAGCAGTAATTAATTTCTCTTTTATAAAATTAAGACTGTTTGCTATTCTTAGATAACACAAAGGGTTAACATTAACAAGACACGACTAGGGTAAGAAGTCCACTTTGGGGCCAGTTGAAGTAAAAAGAAACTGTATCAAGGGTTACAATAAGGTTATTCAGAACTGTTAATTAGCTGTTGGAGGAGAGATTGGAATAGAGTAAAAACTACCCTGCTAGAAACTGTACTAAGGAGATAAGAGCAATTGCTGGTTTCTATATTCCAAGCTTACACTTTATTATACGCCGCGGTCTCCTCTAAAAAGAGGGGGAAGGAAGGGAGGGGCAGACAAGAGGGGAAGAAAGGGGAGAAAGCAAATAAGGGAAAAGGCACTCTCACAAAAATATACTTAACTATAATTTATAGTTAACATACTTGTATCATTTTTTATAAATTCACATTATATCCGGTCTTGAGCTTCTTGCACTTTTTGGGCCTTGTGCCCTATTACACAGGTTTTCCACTCTTTTTTCACTGGCACAACCTCACTTTCTCTAAATTAATAACTCTATCATCACACGTCACACTCACAATCACTTCCCCCCCCCCCCTTTTTTTTTTTTTTTTCTCTCCCACTGCACTTACTTACTAGGAACGTTTGATTAAACAATTCCCTCTTCACCTTCACCCCCAATCACGTGGTACATGGACAAATTTCTCTCGAACTCTCTTAAAACACCCTCCCCTAATATGGCAGGGAGACATAGGGACAGGAAACTCAAGAACACACAGGATTCAGTTACTGACCACCAAATTAATCCTACTAATCCCGCAGCAATGCCAGAAAATCTTAACATGCAGATGTTAGTAACTACCATAGCAGAGGCACTCTCTCCTAAATTTGAAACACTTAAATCTGAAATTAAACAAGATATCTCCGCCTTAACTCAAGAGGTAAGGCAATTCTCGAATAGGCTGCAGGAAGTAGAGCAGAGGGTCTCGGATTTGGAAGATCAAGTAAGTCTACATAGTACTAAAACGGAGACCTCAACCAAAAATCTTCAAAAAATGATGGATAGGCTAGAGGATCTTGAAAACCGTTCCAGACGGAACAATCTAAGAATAATTGGACTTCCTGAAACCAATCAATTTGAAAACCTTGATACTTTCATTTCCGACACACTCGTTAAAGCTTTAAAAGTCCCATCCACATACCCACCGATTATAGTGGAAAGAGCCCACAGAATAGGTGCTCCTCGTTCGGATAGCAACAAGAGTGGTAGACCTAGACCTGTAATCGCAAGATTGCTCAATTATAAAGATAAAAACCTACTTCTGCAGTATTTTCGTAAAAATCAACCAATCACTATAGAGGATAATAGGATCTTGATTTTTCAAGATTTTTCGGCAGATACAGCCTTAAAGAGAAAAGAGCTGGCCCCGACTTGTTCTAAATTCATTCAACAAGGGTATAGAGCGGCCTTGATTTACCCTGCTAAACTTAAAGTGGTAGTAAAAGGGACAACACATATAATTGAGGATGGCCAAACTGCAGAAAATCTTTTTAAGACCCTAGACACATAAATACTAGTCATAAATCTAGTTTATCCTTTTTAACATCTCGGAAGACAGGTGTATGGCGAAGGTAGCTTCAGGGTTGATGATAAGGAATCCCCTTTTTTTTTTTTTTTGCTTTTTTCCTTTTTTTTTTTTTTTTTTTCTTCCCGTTTGCTCCTGGTTCCTCTCCCGCCCGGTTCTCTCCACCCCCCCCCCCCCCCCGCGCTCTCCTAACCTTTTTCTCACTATACGTATTAGAGAGATATGACGCAAAAACTAGAAAATCTTAAAATTGTATCCTGGAATGTAGGGGGAATATCGTCCCCCATCAAACAGAAGGCAATATTGACACATTTGCGGAAAGCCCAGGCTGATATTGGACTTATACAGGAAACGCATTTAAATTTAGAGGAATCACTAAAATTAAAATCATCCTGGGTAAAGGAGGTATTAGCGGCTCCAAGTTCTGGAAAGAAAAAAGGGGTCGCAATACTTATAGGCAAAAGAGTCCAAGTGGAGATTTTACATTCCGAGGTCGACCCTGGGGGGAGGTATGTTGTGGTCAAACTGAAAGTAGGTCAGTTAAAATATACAATTTGTAATGTCTATGGTCCGAATAAAACTGACCCTGACTTTTGGGATTCACTACAGGCCAAGCTCCTTCTTAGCAGTGAAGGCCATTTAATCCTGGGGGGGGATTTCAATATGGCTCCACAATATCCTTTAGACAGACTCAGAAGAGACACTAAGCTCTTGAAACAAAAGAAAGATAGCCTTGATTTTAAAATGATTAATAAGATTAAACAAATCCTTGCTTTACGAGATATTTGGAGATCTCAAAATCCTGATACTCAGGACTTTACATGTCTATCTAAGGCTCATAAATCTTTATCTAGGATTGATCTGTTTTTAATCGATGATCGGCTAAGCTCTGCAAAGGTAAGAACAGAGTTAATGCCAATTTTTTTGTCAGACCATGGGCCTATCTCTCTCGAGCTTAACTTTGCTCAGCCGAAATCAAAGATTTCGCGATTCTTTTTTCCCTATTATTTATCCACTGATCTGAAATTCAAAGAGTGGCTTAGGAATAAATTTAAGGAATATGCTCAATTTAATAATAGCTATGTAGACCGCACAGATATCTTCTGGGAAACTGCTAAAGCAGTCCTCAGAGGGGAAATTACTGCATATTCTGCTAGACTGAATAAGAGAAGGAAGGCAAGAGAGAAGGAAGTATGTAACTCAGTGATTAATTCTTACAATCTTTATCTACTTGAAAGACTTCCCTTAAATTGGGCAAGATATATTCGTGCCAAATCTGCAAGAGATACTTTCTATCTAACCCAGGAAACTCACAATGAGCTTAGACTGCAAGCTAAATTGCATAGATTCGGTAATAAGTCTGGTAAAATGTTAGCTAAGTTAATTAAGAACGAGAACAAAAAACCTACTATAGACAAAATTCAGCATAATGGGGAACACCTATCTAAGCCTGAAGAAATCTCAAATATATTCCATCAATATTTTCAAGAACTTTACACTGGCAAGGAGTTTGACATAGAGAAGGCGAATGAATTTTGGAGTAAAATTACATTTCCTACGGCCACTTCTGAATTAATTGACAGTCTTAATTCACCTATCACAAGGGAAGAAATTGAAAAAACAATCATTAAACTTTCCCTTAACAAGGCGGCTGGGCCGGATGGATTACCCAATGAGTTCTATAAAATTTTATCATCAGAGATAGTCCCTTATCTGGGTAATTTGTTCAATGATATCTTTATAAATAATAAACAGGTCACGCCTTCTTTCTCGTCTTCATTCACTACATTGATATTAAAAGAGGGGAAGGACCCTACACGTAAAGAGTCTTATAGGCCAATCGCACTGCTAAATTCGGACTACAAGATTCTTTCTTCAATTTTAGCAACTAGGCTTCAGTCTATTCTATCCAGAGTGATCCACCCGGACCAAGCCGGCTTCCTCAATAACCGCAACTCTTCAGCAATAATTAGAGAATTACTTGTCACCATGGAATTTATCCAAGGATTGTCTCTACGGGGGGAGGGGAGAGAGGACTCCCCGGACCTGGCCATTTTGTCAATTGACGCAGAAAAGGCCTTCGATTTAGTAATCCATAAGCATATAATTTTCTCCCTATCAAAGTTTGGGATTGAGGGCAATCTCCCTAAGTTTGTGGAGAATTTATATAACCATTCTTATACACGCCTGATTATTAACAATGACACTTCCTCTCCAATTGCATTGGATAGGGGCACTCGCCAGGGCTGTCCTCTCTCCCCGCTCCTTTTCGATGTAGCCATAGAACCCTTGGCAATTATGATTAGGAGCTCTGTGGAGGGTATTAAAATCCAAAATCATGAAATGAAAATCGGTCTATACGCAGACGATTTACTTGTTTACCTCTCCAATACAGCTCAGAATATTCCAAGGCTTCTGAAAATCACTGATCATTTTGGTGCTTTCTCAGGGTATAAAGTAAATGCTACAAAATCTGAGTTAGTCTGGCTTAGAAAAAACACTAGAAGTAACTTAGACTTACCCTTCAGACTGGTAACGGAATCAATGAAATACTTAGGAATCAACATCCCAATTAATTTGAGGGACCTATATAAAGCAAATATAACTCCAATGCTTGTTTACTTAAAAGAAAGGCTTAAGGCCTGGCAAAACTTACCACTTTCAATATCTGGTCGGTCAGCTCTATTTAAAATGGTACTTCTCCCAAAGCTTCTTTACATTCTACAGAATGTCCCAGTAATTCTTTTCGAAAAAGATGTACGATCAATGAATTCATCAATTAGGCAATTTATTTGGCAGGGGAAAAGATCCAAGATAGCCCTTTCTAAACTGGCAGTACCAAGAGAGCTGGGAGGCCTAGCACTACAAAATTTAAGATCCTATAATTTATGTTTCCTAGCTCGCATAGTAGCGGACTGGATATCCTCCAAGAATTATGTTTTAAATAATGAACTCGAACTTAACATATGTGAACCGTACTCACCAGTGGCTTTGGCGCACTTGGAGCTTAGAGATCTTCCATTAAGCATTAAAGAACTTAAATTTATCTTGAACCCTCTTAAAGCTTGGTCTAAGCTAACCAAATCTCTCTCAATAAGCTGTATAGCATCAAAATACCTCCCTTTGATCAGAAACCCGAATTTCCAACCAGGTCTAGACTCTTTGGTTTTTAAGAGATGGCACAATAAAGGATTGGATAAGGTTATTTACTTAGTTGACCAGGATAGAAAGTGTGTCAGGTCCTTTGAAGAGCTGAGGAATGAATTTAATTTGTCCAACAAAGACTTTTTTGCGTATCTGCAGATAAGGCATTATGTCGTTGATCTTGTCCATAAAATTGGATGGAGCTGGACTTTGGGCAAATTGGAAAATTGGCTAGTAATAACTAAAAATAGCTCTATGTCCATTGCTCCCTGTTATTATATGTTGGGCCTCAATAGAGGCACTTCTATTCTGGAGAATCTGGCTCTGACTTGGAATACCTTAATTCCACATAGTAACATTGAACCGAAAACTATCCAATCATCAGTAAATAAAATAATAAAAACGACTCTATCTTCTAACTGGCGTGATGCACACCTAAAACTTTTGCACAGGGCATACTTTACTCCGGAAAGGGGCCTAAGAGTCCGAAATCAGGAATTTAATAAATGCCCCAAATGTTCTTACTTGGCTGCAGACCCAATTCATATGTTCTGGCACTGCCCTAGACTGAGAAACTTATGGAGCAAACTAGAATACTGGCTTAAGAATAAACTGAAAATTGAATCATTAGCTTTGACTCTGTTCCAGGTCATACTATGTCTAAAATTTGAAGATAGGTGCCAGCCTAATGAGAAACTAGTAAACTTGTCTATTTTGGCTACTAGATACCTGATATGCAAAAAATGGAAATCGAGATCAATTCCATCCATCTCCGAAATTAGGAATCATTTAAAGAAACAATGTGTTTTAGAACAAAAAAATGCGAATATAGATAACGAACTAGATATAAGGAAATTCTTTGATAAATGGGCACCGTTCATTAAGATTCTCCCTGAGAGAGACATTGACTATTTGATCTCTCCATTTAAGAACTCGGAGATGGTTCTGCTTGGTATTTGGTAGGCGGTGGGGGTTAGAGAGAATCGGGATCTTCCCTCCCCCTTTCCCCTTCCCCTTTTTTCCCCCCTCCCCCTTTTTTTTTTTTTTCTTTTTCCTTTTGTTTTCTTTTCTTTCTTTTTTTTTTTTTTTTTTCTTACCCCCTTTTATAAATAATTAAAAAATCCCAACAATGAGTAATGAGTTAATGGATAGATAATTCAGTCAATTCACTGTGTATATGACTTGTAATATGCATTTTATGTTTGCTTGATATTGTTTTTCTTTCTCTGTTTTTCTCTGGTGCTAACATAATATGTCTAACAACTGAAATAATTCTCGTTTTTTGTTATCATGGATCCTGTACTTGTTGCTGGTTATAAATAAATGCTAAAAAAAAAAAAAAAAATGCATGATCTCTCTGAATCATAAAAGAAAAAAATGTGGGTCTAAATAGAGCTTAATCTTTATTTCATATTTGCTAATATTTTGTTTACTTTTCGAAAAATGCAATAAAACTTTATTTTAAAAAAAAAAAGCAAATCTCACAAGAACGATAATTTTTTTTTTTTTTGGTCCAAAATTAGCTAATAAATGGTTAAGACTTGCTCATTAGCTAATGCTGTTGCTCTGGGTCCAGATGCAGAGACCTACAGTCTATGCTCTATTCTAAAGTGATTGCATAAGTGCTGAACATTTCTCAGATGAAACTTGTTCATTGCATGAGACTATTCATACAGAAAAGCTTGTAACCCATTTTCACACTACCTCTTGAAAATTATTGGCTTTTGTAAAAATGTTTGTTGTAGTGATGCACCGAAATGGAAATTCTGGATGACTGAAACCAAAAATCCAGGATGCACTTGGCTGAAAATTTCTTTTTTTTTCTTAAAATTATTTTCAAATATTTTTTTTGCATATTTAGGGGTAGATTTATCTTAAGACCACTGCTCCTTAACTTGTCCGCCAAGTTAAGGTGGCGGACAGCAATCATGATTGACACCCCCTGCTAGTGGCTGATTGGCCACGAATGTGCAGGGGGCGGTATTGCACAAGCATTTCAAATATGCAGTTGGCATTTATCGATGTCGGGCTGACAAGATAAATCGGGCCCTTAGACTATTTAATGAATCAATCTGAATTGAAAAAAACGGCAAGCCAATAAAATAAAATAACCACACTTTTATTCAAAGTAAAACACTTACATTGGACAAAAATATCTTGAAAACAATAATATGCTACACAATATACTGTATTATTCTTTATTTAGTTCTTTGTAACAGAATCAGATTTAACATTTATACAAATAAAGTATAGTCCTAGAAAACTATTATATGCAAAACAGTAAGTCAAGTAATGAACTCAAACAGCAGTTCTAGGCTAGAATTAAATTTGAAATATGCTACATAATAATTTTACCGAAAATAACAGGCAAAAAAATTAAATAACCGAAAATGACATTTTCGTCCGAAACGCTCTTGCGGACGAAATTTCAGTGCATCCCTAGTTTGTTGTAACTATCAGTAAAAGAGACATAAAACCCAAAACATTATTTTATGATTCAGATACAGCATACAATTCTAAACAACTTTCAATTTTACTTCTATTACCAAATGTTCTTTGTTCTCTGTGTATCCTTGTCTGAAGTGCATGAAGATATGCTCAGGAGCGTGCACATGCCTACAGCACTATATGGCAGCAGTTTTGCAAGAGCCCTAGATGGCAACACTTTTTCCTGCCATGTAGTGTCCAGGCATGTGCATGCTACCTACCTATGAATTTTTTCAACAAATACTACTATAAGAACAAAGCAAATTTGATAATAGAAGAAAAATAGAAACATGTTTATAATTGTATGCTAAGTCTGATTCATGAAAGAAAATAATTGGGTTTCATGTACCTTTATGGGGTACTCACAGTAGATACCCAAACTTTCTTAAAGGGACAGTCAACACCAGAATTTTTGTTGTTTAAAAAGAAAGATAATCCCTTTACCCATTCTCCAGTTTTGCATAACCAACACTGTTATATTAATACACTTTTTAACTCTCTGTAATTAACTTGTATCTAAGCATCTTCTGAACGCACCTTGATCACATGACATTTTATTTACATCTATTGACTTTTATTTTAGCCAATTAGTGCAGTGTCTGCCACAAGCCACAGGCGTGATCACAGTGTTATCAATATGGCTCACATGAACTAGCTCTCCCCTTTTGTGAAAAGCAAATAAAAAGCATGTGATAAGAGGTGGCCTTCAAGGGCTTAGAAATTATCATATGAGCCTTCCTAGGTTTAGCTTTCAACTAAGAATACCAAGAGAACAAAGCAAAATGGGTGATAAAAGTAAATTGGAAAGTTGTTTAACCCCTTCGCGAACGAGGACGTGCCAAGAACGTTCTACAAAAAAATACCCTTAACAACCAAGGACGTACCGGGCACGTCCTCTGGGGTTTCCAGCGGTGGAAGTGATCGCTTCCAGCCGCTTTCAAGGTATTGCAGTGATGCCTCGATATTGAGGCATCACTGCAATACCTTTTTAACCAACGATGCAGAGAGGGCCACTCTGTGGCCCTCTCTGCATCGGCCAGCGATGATGCCGATCGTTGGTGGGAGCCATTGCAGGGAGGCGGGTGGGCGATTCATTGCTGGCGGATATACGACAGAGGGGGCGGGATCAGGTGCAGGGGCGCTGGGAGCGGGTGGGACCGCTACACTGTGGAAAATATAGAGGGTAATAAATGCAGGGAGAGGACAATCTGAGCGCAAGAAGCCGCTCAAACAGTATTGCAGTGATGCCTCGATGTTGAGGCATCCTGCAATACTGTTCCTGACTGCTAGGCTCCATTTTGATCGTTCCCACAGAGCGATCACTTCCGGTTTGACTCAACGTGGAGCCCAGCAGTCAGGTAGAGCATCAGAAGCCATCGGGCAGGCTTCTGATGCTCTGTAAGTGTGCTAAGTGCCTCAGTGGGTCAACATAACATATAGAAATATATATATATATATATATATATATATATATATACACACACACACATACAGTATATATATATATATATATATATATATATATATATAAAGGTTTAACAAAATAGCCCCATATAGCCACCCTCCCCCATGTGGCTTCAAAGATGGCGATGCCCAGTGCATCATGGGGCTTCTGGGGGTGTCCCTAGCCTGCCTCATCATAGGTGCACGCTGGGGTCATCCAATCTGAGCTTGCTCTATAATTTAATTTATAATAATAAAATATCCCATTTGTCTGATCATGTCAATATTAGTAAATATTGACACTGATTAGTGTGGATCTCCCTCCCTCTCCTCACTTGCGTTTTTGTGGGAGAGATCTGTGTTGAGAGAGAGAGATTTAGTAACTTATATTAGTTTAAACATTGTGAGACCCAAAGGTTCTTTTCAGAGCCATTAATCCCTAGCTAGCCAGTGATCACTACAAATCACTGGCTCTTGCACAAAAGCACTTTTTTGCTCTGTGCATTTTTTTAGGGGTTCATTTTTTTTTTAGTAACTTTTTGTGAGACCCAAAGGCTCTTTTCAGAGCCATTTAGTTAATTTAAATTTAGTATTGATTTTTTTTTTAGTAATTAAACCCAAGCTTGCCAGTGATCACTATAAATCACTGGCTCTTGCAGAAAAGCACTTTTTTGCTCTGTGCATTTTTTAGGGGTTCATATTTTTTAGTAATTTTTTGTGAGATCCAAAGGCTCTTTTCAGAGCCATTTAGTTAAAGGGACAGTCAACACAAAAATAGTTGTAACATTTATCTATAAAGTTGCCCTAGATCGTTTTTACTAAATATATGTTTTTAAAGATAATCAGTTTTCAAGTTAAATCACTTAATTTTCCCACTGCTGCCGTTTTAAAATGTCTGTATAGCTCCGCCCCTTTTTTGTCATCTGTGACATCATTAAAATCCTGTGTTCCTGTAATTGTTCTAAATTACTCGTAACCCTTTTTTGCACATGCTCAATGTGCCTATTGTACTCTGGGCACTTTTTCACAGGATTATAGGCGCAATAAAAACTCTTACAATACATAAGAACATTGTCTTTTTGTATCTTATGTTTAAAATGTCTCCTGCTAACAATAATTATTAGAATGCAGACTAGTAATGAGCGTTCTCACTGTTCTCTGTGACAGCCAGTACTTGCGCCACAGGTTCTCCATTAAACCACTTATATATTATGTAACTGAAGGTTCACTTAGAAACCACATAATAAATAATCTAAATTGCATCACAGTCAAAGGGACACAAAACACCTTTGAGACTGTAATATAAAATGTTTTATTATGTTTCATAAAACAACCTATAAGCATGTGAAAAAGTGCCCAGAGTACAATAGGCGCATTGCGCATGCGCAAAAAACGGGTTACGAGTAACTTAGAACAATTACAGGAACACAGGATGTTATAGATGTCACAGATGATTAAAAAGGGGCGGAGCTACACAGACATTTTAAAACTGCAGCAGGGGGAAAAGTGAGTGATTTAACTTGAAAACAGATTATCTTTAAAAACTGGCATATATTTGGAAAAAACGATCTAGGGCAACTTTATAAATATATGTTACAACTATTTTTGTGTTGACTGTCCCTTTAATTTAAATTTTGTGTTTTTTTTTTAGTAATTTTTTTTCTCTGTGACAGATAAAAATAAATCATGTCACAGAGAACATATAGTGCTGAGGAGGCATATGCCATCCTTGCGTCAGAGTCAGACGCCTCTATGTCGGACTCGGACCCCAATTTTGACCCTGCCATATGCTGAGATACATCATTAGATACAGTCTCAACTGATAGTGATGTATCTGTGGCTGCTACCCCCCTGCCAGAAGGAGACGTGTTGCTCCAGCTGCCATTGCTGCTGAAGGGTGGGTAATGCCTCATCTCCAGAGGACAGATATCCCAACCTTCAGAGCAAATCCTGGCATCAATGTGGATGTTGCAGGATTTAGCCCCCAGCAGTTTATGGAGGTGTTTCTGGGAGATGATGTATTGGGGAACATTGTTGCCCAAACTAATTTATATGCCCATCAGTTCCGTGCTGCAAACCCTGACACTTTTTTTGGCAAAGCAGCAATGGGCCCCCATCGATGTACCAGCATTTAAAAAATTCTGGGCATCGACTATGCTGATGGGCATCATAAAAAAAACCTCCATACGCGCCTACTGGAGAAGTAGCCCCATTTGCTCTACCCCCATTTTCTCCCAGAGTATGTCGAGGAAGAGGTATGAAATGATTCTACATGTTATGCACTTCAGCAACAACAGACTGTGCCCCCCTAGGGAGCATCCTGGCATCAATGTGGATGTGGCAGGATTTAGCCCCCAGCAGTTTATGGAGGTGTTTCTGGGAGATGATGTATTGGGGAACATTGTTGCCCAAACTAATTTATATGCCCATCAGTTCCGTGCTGCAAACCCTGACACTTTTTTTGGCAAAGCAGCAATGGGCCCCCATCGATGTACCAGCATTTAAAAAATTCAGGGCATCGACTATGCTGATGGGCATCATAAAAAAAAACCTCCATCCGCACCTACTGGAGAAGTAGCCCCATTTGCTCTACCCCCATTTTCTCCCAGAGTATGTCGAGGAAGAGGTATGAAATGATTCTATATGTTATGCACTTCAGCAACAACAGACTGTGCCCCCCTAGGGAGCATCCCCAGTTTGACAGGCTGTATAAAATTCGCCCACTGATTACCCACTTTGCTGCCAGGTTTGCAGAGGCGTATACACCTGAAAGGAATATATGTGTGGATGAATCCCTGATGAAGTATAAGGGAAGGCTGGGATTCAAGCAGTATATTCCTTCCAAGCGCTCCAGATATGGAGTAAAGGTGTATAAGCTCTGTGAGGGTGAGACTGAGTATATTCAGGCCTTTCCGGGTGTATGAGGGAAAGGATAGCCACCTTGACCCTCCAGGTTGCCCAGAACATATGGGAACCACTGGCAAGATTGTCTGGGACCTGATATTACCCCTAATGAACAAAGGGGTACCACTTGTATTTAGCTCAGTTTTATCATTTTTATACAAGTGTCCTTTTGTTCAAGCTACTGTATTGCTTTGAAACAGTAGCTTGTGGTACAATTAAAAAGGACCGCGCAGGTTTCCTAGGACAACTTGCACGCACTCGGCTACAAAGGGGGGAGACCTCAGCTCTGAGCCAAGAGGAACTGTTGGCACTTAAGTACAGAGACAAGAAGGATGTGTAGATTCTTACCACCATCCACAATGAGAGGACTGTGGAGGTCTCTGTACGTGGCAGAGCTGAAAGCATAAGGAAGTCAGTTAGGGTTGCAACCTTTCGCCCAGAAGATTCCTGGACACTTTTTAAATGGGGGTGGAGAGGGTGTGTCTCAGGACGTGGCTTCTCGTTAAATCAAATTTACATACATATAGATATATAGATATATATATATATATATATATATATATATATACATACACACAGGTAGCCCTCAGTTAACGCCAGGGTTAGGTTCCAGAAAATCGAAACCGTTGTAAATTGAAACCTAGTTTATAATGTAAGTCAATGGGAAGTGAGGGAGATAGGTTCCAGGCCCCTCTCAAAATTGTCATAAGTAACACCTAATACATTATTTTTAAAGCTTTGAAATGCTAAACAGCATTATAAACCTAATAAAATAGATTGTGTCATCATCAAACTAAGTTTAATAAACAAAAACATTTGCTAAAACGCACCTAATAAAATTATCACACAAACACAGACTGTATCATCATCAATCTAAGTTTAATGTACAAAAACAAAATAATCACACAACAGACTGTATCATTATCAAACTAAGTTTAATGAAGAAAAACGTTTTTTTACTTGCATTTTTCTGCAGCTAAGGGAAGTGGCTGCTAGATCTTGTTCCTTTAAAAACGGCTCCAGGTCTGGTTATACACTGATTTCAGCCTGCCTGTGTTTAATCACACAACAGACTGTATCATCATCAAACTAAGTTTAATGAACAAAAACGTTTTTTACTTGCCTTTTTCTGCAAACAGTTCTATGCATTGAGTCTGCAGCTAAGGAAGTGGCTGCTAGATCTTGTTCCTTTGAAAGCTGATCCATTTATCATGTCTGGCTTGCTTTTCTTTGCATGTGCTTGCTGCAACACAAGCGGACAGCTCCACCTACTGGCTATTTTAATGTATGCATGCGCTAATGCTTTCAATAGCAGCCAATGCTTTTCAATAGCAAAAAAAAAGGGCGTTATTCTGAAACGGCGCAAATTGAACCGTCGTAAACCGAGGGCCACCTGTGTATGTGTATATATATATATATATATATATATATATATATATATATATGTATGAATATTTAAATTTATGGAGCACATTCTTACTGCATTTTACAGTTTATTCATGCATAAATCCCCAAATACTATTTTTGTCGAGGTCATCCAGAACTACCCCAGTCAATTGTGCTATTATTTCGAAGTGTCTAGGAAAAACAGCAGCCCTGCTACTAAGTGGTAAACCACACAAACTGAGCTTTATAATCTAGCTATAGTTTATGCACATCTAACAAAAGACAGAGGAAACAAGAACAGGGGTACACTATTTTTAAACCTGAAAGTAAAGGATCAGATGATATTTGGATCTGTAACAGGATAATATTATATAAACGAATTAGGCTAGTATTTACATTTAAGGAATTATTCAATTTAGCATTGTTCACTTTAATAGGGTACTGTCTTGCTTGTTCATCTTTCCTTTTTTATTGGGTACATATATAACAACTCTTATTATTAATATCTGGTGGCTTCATAATCTCAATACTACAGAGATATTTATGGCCTTGGTGTGTAAGCCTCACCCTTAAATTCTAATCAAGATTCACCTAACAGCGTTCTATGTATCCTTAAATAATGTTTAGTATACCAACCTTTACCTCCCAATACAGATATTAGTTTAATAATAGCGATAGATACCTGTGAGATAATGTTATCTGACAGCGCTTTTGCAGGTTTGTTCATCTCAGTTGCGTAGAGACAAAGCCACTTATAGCCTTGATGTTTGTGTAAACACAGTCAATTCTCTGGCTCCTACATCATATGGCCCTTACACACAGACTAGGAGTGGCACCAGCTCTTACCTTTCCCTCTAGCTCCCTTTCCAACGCACGGAAATCATTATTACAGACAAGAACATGCAGCGGATAACGTAGCCGGGGTTCCGTCGGAGAAATCATAGTACACGGTGGGGTATCACCCTCTGTCTGACTACTCGGAGCTCATTGCCTCCTCGGGCCATCCAGGAGCACCGCACACCCAGTTACAACTTTTCAAAACAAGGAAGTGACGGGATACGCCCACATTTCGGACCAGAAGTCAGTAGAGTTTGACAGATTGCCCAGACAAACCACAATAATGGAAGCTCTGCTCTTCATACACCTCTATTATTTTTAATTGCAGCGCTACATGGCTGAAAGTTACAGATGCGGAAGTGGTGAAGCCTGAATGTTGCCCTGAGAAGGGCGTCGCTGGGATGGTTTCTTACAGTTGCTGGATCAGCTGCCCCTCACCGCGGGAGTCCGGGACATTCCTCCTGATTTCCGGGGCTGTCCCAGGTGATACCGGGGCAGATGGCAACCCTAAGCCAGTGTGCATAAAGGCTAATAACTGGTATATGGGTGGGGTTGATCTGGCAGATCAGCTGCTGCAGCTCTACCTAATTATGCAGAGGACAACGGCCTGGTACAAAAAGGTTGCAATTAACTTAATGCAGATTGCAACCCACAACACTTTTTTGTTGTTCAAAAAAGCAAACCTCGGAATGAAACTGACTTTTTTACAGTTTTAGCTCCAGATCATTTCGGGGATTCTGTACCAAGATGCATCTGCTCCATGGATAGTGATGGGAGAGAGCAGAGTTGGGGCTACTCATTTTATTTTAGAAATCCCCCCTACTGCCGCAAAGCAGAAACCTAAAAAAAAAAAAAAAGACTCTGTACCAAGAGGGGGCAGAGAAAGGGACACCACCTTTTACTGTCCTGATTGCCCTGGACAGCCCGGGGACTGCTTTAAACGGTATCACACACTGGGGGGGTTGGTTATGTTTACTGTTACTGAGTTTGTTTGTTTTTGTACTTTTACTGTGCCAGTTTTTTACATTTCACTGTTCTATTTTTTTATAAGTTCTAAAATTGGTGCTGTATTTTACCAAAACCCCTGTCAAACCTATGCATGAGGGGCATGGGTGTACTCAGGGGGTCTTGCAGAAAGCAACCTGGAGTGTTTTCTTGCAATAACTTAAAACAAGCTCTTCTAAATCATAGTCAAAAAGCAACGTGTGTGTAAAAATGAAAATTGAAAAATTACCACCATACACTTTCTCCAATTTTTTTGGCTAAAACTGTTGCATCAAAGGCATCAAAGCACTCCATATACAATACCTTGGGGTGTGAACATTTCAAATATATACACTTTCATGGCAATAAATAAAACTGGGTTATGCAATAGGCCCCCGAACTAAAGATAGGCCTATCAGAAGAAATACTCTCACTTTCAACTCAAATTACAAGTCATACAATTGTAACTGAACCTTCCCAAAATCCTGCCAAACCTATGCATGGGGGCATAGGTGTACTCAGGAGGTCTTGCAGAAAACAACCTGGAGTGTTTTCTTGCAATAACTTACAACAAGCCCCCCTAAATCATAGTCAAAAAGCAATGTGTGTGTAAAATTGAAAAATTACCACCATACAATTTCTCCATTTTTTTGGGCTAAAACGGTTGCATCAAAGGCATCAAAGCACTCCATATACAATACCTTGGGGTTTCAACTTTTCAAATATATGCACATTCATGGTAAGTAAATAAATTGGGGTATGTAAAAAGGCCCCCAAAAAGACGATAGGCAAAGAAGATATGTTAAATGTGAAAAATAAATCCCAAACACATGTCAGAAGTTTGGCATTGCACCCCCCAAACAAGGTAACAAACCTATGCATAGGTGGTATAACTGTACTAAGGAGATGTTGTTGAACAGATATTTGTGGTGTTTTTTGTCAGAACACATAACAGGAATTGAGAATCCATGCCTAACTTACAATGTGTGTCAAAAATAACACAAAAAAATGACTGCCCAATAGTTTGACAAAGACTGGTGTTTGAATTAGTGCATGGAAAGTGTTAAAATACCAGCATTTCAAATACCCTAGGGTGTCTACTTTTCAGAAATATATGGTTTGATGGGGGTAAATTACATTGGCCGGCTTCACAAATGTCCCAAATAGGACATGGGTGCATGATGACAGATGTGAAAATCCCATGTTGGAAAACTGGAATGCGCCCCCTAAAAATAAGGTCTTTTAGCCCCCAGATAACCCAAAACACCTATACATGGGTGGTATCACTGTACTCAGGAGATGTTGCTGAAAACATATCGGGGTGTTATTTGGCAGTAACCCTTAACGTTCTCAGTAAATGTATTCTTAAATTGCTATTTTGTCAAAAAATCACCACTTTTTTTTTTAAAAAAAATTTGGCATAGATTGGTGGTAAAATGGTTGCATGAAAAGAGTCAAAATACCCCAAGTTTAATACCTTCCGTTAACTTCTTTTAAAATATATATACATGTGAAGGGTTATTCAGGGATTCCTGACCGATATCAATGTTACAATGTAACTATCACTAATTTGTGCTACTTGTACTTATTGCCCTATAACTTGCAAAAAAGCAAAGAACATGTAAACATTGGTTATTTCTAAATTCAGGACAACATTTAGAAACTATTTAGCATGGGTGTTTTATGGTAGTTATAGATGTGTAACACATTTTAGGGATCAAAGTTAGAAAAAAGTGTGTTTTTTTCCATTTTTCCCCATCATATTTTATATTTAAAGTAAATTATAAGATATGATGAAAATAATGGTATCTTTAGAATGTCCATTTAATGGCGAGAAAAACGGTATATAATATGTGTGGGTACAGTAAATGAGTACGAGGAGAATTACAGCTAAACACAAACACAGCAGAAATGTAAAAATAGCCCTGGTCCCAAACGGTCAAAAAATGGAAAAGTGGTCTGGTCACGAACGGGTTAAAATTACATGCCCTATTTGAAACATGAAAGTTTTTTTGGGACTTGACTGTCCCTTTAAGAGGTCATAAGAACATCTAGATGTCTCTATTTAGATGATGTCTCCACAGATAGTTTCTCCATTAATTCAATCAATTAATGTGGATCATAAATCTCCTTAAAAGGGACGTTAAAAAGAAAATACATGCAAGACATAGTGAAGAATTCAAAGCAAAGATTAGCCTTAGAATAATACTGTAAGTAAACGACACACAGAAAAGGACAAATACCAGGCGCCAAATCACCATGAGAATTAGAAACGATAGCCTAGAAATGAGGAAATGTTCCTACCTAAATCTGTTTTAAAAAGTTTTAATAAGAACAAAATGAATGGATTAGTTGTAATTTGAGACTCCAGCTGAGATACTGCACAATAGTGCATGCCCCCCATGAAAATATTAATATTTCAAATTCCAATGTTCTTCATATAACAGAATATGTTCCATTTATTCATAAATACATATTTCTACATATATCTGAAGTTTTTTTTGGACAATATATATATACAGTATATATATATATATATACAGTATATATATATATATATACACATATATATATATATATATATATATATATATCAGCATAAAGAAACGCACTCGCCAGGTCTTACAAATATTGTATTATTTAATACATCAAATAGTTAGTGACGTTTCGGGGTCGTTAGCCCCGTCCTCAGACCGTTACAATACAAACCACAAGCAATACTGTTTATACATTACCCGCCACCATCACCAGCGAGCAACCGGAAGTGCCCCGTGCGTCCTGCACGTAATACTGCGCAGGTCCGCCGGTCGCCATAGCAACCGGAAGTCGCTACCCTACAGAATGGAACAGAAAACAGCATAAGCATATGCAAAACACATGGGCAAAAAACATTAGCGTCTATACAATGTCAGCATTATTTACACAGTCAGCATAGATCTTTGTTATACATATTATTATCTAGTAGACCTTATGTCATAAATCCCAATCACTAAGTATCCTCACATTGTAAATTGTTTTACTATCTGAGTCATTTGTTATACAACACACAACGTTAGAGGAAACAGTGCCAATCTAGGTAGGTGTTCAAACCCTTAGGAGCCAATGTATTTAAAGTGAAAATCCACTTTGATTCCTTCTGTAAGAGTAGTTTGGCTCTGTCTCCCCCTCTGTTGGATCTAGGCACATGATCTATAATGATGTATCTAAGATCAGCAGCCGTATGGCCAGTCATCGCAAAATGCCTTGCAACTGTCTGTTCTGATTCCCTTTAAGGAATCGCCAGCCTAATAGCAGCACGATGATTGGCCATATGGGTACGTAGCGTATCCACTGTCTTTCCTACATAGAATAAACCACAGGGGCAATGCAATAAATATACAATATATTCTGTGATGCATGTAACCCTGTGCTTAATTGTGTATTTCTTATTTGAATGAGGATGTACAAATGACTTGGTATTGTTCATTCCATTACACGTGGGATTTTCAGGGGGATTAATCCAAGTGCTCTTCTTGTAGCCGTCGATCGGATCCACCTTCACCAGAGTGTCTGATTGATCGAGATCTCCTATAACTCACTCTAGGTGGACCCATCTCCGTGAACGGAAGAGTAGTATCTGTATTTACAATGTTCCAGTTCTTTCTTATAGTTGTTGGGAGGTCCTTCTTGTCCGTGGTATAGGTGGTTAAATAGGACATTCTACTTTTCAATGGCCTTTGTGCATTAGTCTGGAGTGCGTCCTCCTGTGTTACATCCCAGAACTTCTTTAGATGTTTGTCAATCTCCTCTTCCCGATACCCTCGTTGGAGGAACCTCATCTTCATTTCCGTCAGTTGATGTTTGGCCTGTACTGGATCACTATTATTACGTACTACCCGCTTGAATTGGGAAACGGGTAGTGCCATTTTGAGGGCTGGTGGATGGCAACTGGTGGCCTGTAATAATGAATTCCTGTCGGTTTCCTTGCGGAATAAGGTTGTACATAGCCTGTTACCTTGCTTGTAAATTCTTAGGTACAGGAAATCGAGCGTTTCTGTACTGTATTGTATTTTAAATTGAAGATTAGGGAGAACCTTATTCAATTGTTGGAACCATAGTTGTAACTCCATTAATGATCCATCCCATATCACAAGAAGGTAGTCTATGTATCGATGGAAGAATGAGATACTGGGATGTTGAAACAACCGAGTATGGTATTGTTCGAATTCTGCCATGTAGATATTGGCATGCGATGAGGCCATACTTGACCCCATCGCCGCCCCGAGTAATTGCAGATAAAAAAGGGTCTCAAATTGGAAGTAGTTCATCATTAAGCAGAACTGGAGGAGCTCCAGAATCCATTCCATGTCTGGTCCAACATAGGGATATCTACATAGATGGTTACGTACAGCCTCCAGGCCCTGGTTGTGTGGAATCACCGTATAAAGGCTAACCACATCCAATGTGACCAGATATTCTGTTCCTTTGAGCTCCCTCATATTATTCAATTCCTTAATCAGGGACATAGATTCCAAAAGGAACGATGGCATATTCCGTACAATAGGTTGTAATATAGAATCAAAATACATAGCGATGGGTTGTATCAGCGATCCAATAGCCGATACTATCAGTCTCCCAGGTGGTCGTGTGGCATGTTTGTGCACCTTGGGCAGTGTATAAAACACTGGCGTCCTGGGAAACTGTACCGTTAGAAATGCCATCAATTGTGCATCAATCTGACCTTCCTATAGAGCATTCTGCAAAGATACATCCACCTGTCTTTTGAAGGTCCATATGGGGTCACCTGGCAGTTGTCTATAGGTGTTAGTATCCTGTAACTGAGACAACACTTCCTGTTGGTAATACTCATAATTGAAAAGCACAACAGCTCCACCTTTATCAGCCTCACGAAAAATGATGTCTTTGTTTTTACTTAGTTACTTAAGAGCTTTACTCCCAAGGCGCGATAGGTTGTTCCTGCATCTTGTGGCAGAGCATGTGGTACCCAATTAGTCCGCCAGTAGTCGGCTGTACGTTTTAATACTAGGATTAGAGCTGGAGGGATCCTATTTAACCACCTATAACACGGAAAAGAAGGACCTCCCAACAACTATAAGAAAGAACTGGAACATTGTAAATACAGATACTACTCTTCCGTTCACGGAGATGGGTCCACCTAGAGGGAGTTATAGGAGATCTCGATCAGAGACACTCTGGTGAAGGTGGATCCGATCGACAGCTACAAGAAGAGCACTTGGATTAATCCCCCTAAATGAGGATGTTATAGGTGCTTTGGTTGCACAACCTGTAATGGAATGAACAATACACCAAGTCATTTGTACACCCTCATTCAAATAAAAAAGGCATTTTGCGATGACTGGCCATACGGCTGCTGATCATAGATACATCATTATAGATCATGTGCCTAGATCCAACAGAGGGGGAGACAGAGCCAAACTACTCTTATAGAAGGAATCAAAGTGGATTTTCACTTTAAATACATTGGCTCCTAAGGGTTTCAACACCTACCTAGATTGGCATTGTTTCCTCCAACGTTGTGTGCTGTATAACAAATGACTCAGATAGTAAAACAATTTACAATGTGAGGATACTTAGTGATTGGGATTTATGACATAAGGTCTACTAGATAATAATATGTATAACAAAGATCTATGCTGACTGTGTAAATAATGCTGACATTGTATAGACGCTAATGTTTTTTGCCCATGTGTTTTGCATATGCTTATGCTGTTTTCTGTTCCATTCTGTAGGGTAGCGACTTCCGGTTGCTATGGCGACCGGCGGACCTGCGCAGTATTACGTGCAGGACGCACGGGGCACTTCCGGTTGCTCGCTGGTGATGGTGGCGGGTAATGTATAAACAGTATTGCTTGTGGTTTGTATTGTAACGGTCTGAGGACGGGGCTAACGACCCCGAAACGTCACTAACTAATTGACTTTTCTCAGTTCATGGGCAGTTATTTTGCGCCTTGGTTTTTCCACACGCTTCTTGCGACCCTGTTGACTATTTTGAATGAAACGCTTGATTGTTCGATGATCACGCTTCAGAAGCTTTGCAATTTTAAGAGTGCTGCATCCCTCTGCAAGATATCTCACTATTTTTGACTTTTCTGAGACTGTCAAGTCCTTCTTTTGACCCATTTTGCCAAAGGAAAGGAAGTTGCCTAATAATTATGCACACCTGATATAGGGTGCTGATGTCATTAGACCACACCCCTTCTCATTACAGAGATGCACATCACCTAATATGCTTAATTGGTAGTAGGCTTTCGAGCCTATACAGCTTGGAGTAAGACAACATGCATAAAGAGGATGATGTGGTCAAAATACTCATTTGCCTAACAATTCTGCACTCCCTGTATATAACTGCAGTCTCTGCCGCTTCTACACAGTCCCCGCTGGGACTCCCTGCCCTGCTGCCTACTCTATCCTGTTTCCCCTTCTACCTTCTACCACCGCTGCCCGCTTTCCTGCTTCAAACCCTCCCACCTCTATATAACTGCGGTCTCTGCCGCTTCTACACAGTCCCCACTGCGACTCCCTGCTGCCTACTTTATCCTGTTTCCCCTTCTACCGCCGCTGCCCGTCTCCCTGCTCCAAATCCTCTCCCCTCGCACCTCTATATAACGTCTGCACGTGTCCGCGCCTGGACCGCACCCAGCGCCACAAACTGTGATCTCCGCACCCTCCACAACGCCAGCACCCTCCGCTCTCTCAACACTGGCAGTTCGTCAGCATGGCACCACGCATCCCCGACGAACACCAGAGGACCATTAACCTGCCGCAACTGCTCCTTCACCTCCTTCCGGACCACAAACCTACCAGACAACCCACAGATAAACAGCCGTGATAACCTCAACTGCATCCTCCTCAACACCTGTTCCATCCACAAACACGCCGTCGAAATCTGGAACCTGCTCGACTCCACCGCCCCAGACGTCGCCTTCCTCACAAGACCTGGCTCAACCCCGCCGGACATCAGCATCGCTATCCCCGACGGATATAAGATCTCCCACAAGGACCGCAGCAACTGACCTGGAGGAGGCATCGCCATCTTCCACAAACACTCCATCCAAGTCACCACCACCTCTGGCGATGACTCACCAGACTGGGAACATCTCCACTTCAAGATAAAAGTCAACCCCAAAACCACCCTATGCAGCACCCTCATCTACAGACCTCCAGGACCTCGTCCCGCCTTCTGCGACTCCATCACTGACCACCTTGCACCCCACGCCCTTGTCTCAAAGGACTACATCCTCCTCGGCAACCTCAACTTCCATCTAGACAACCCCAACACCACTAACCTCCTGGAAAACCTTGGAACCATCGGACTGAAGCAACTTGTAAATGCCCCAACCCACGTAGCCGGTCATACCCCCAACACGATTTTCTCCTCAGGCAACCACATCTCAGTCAACCACATAACCGAACTCCACTGGACCGACCACCACTGCATACACTTCTCCTTCAACAAACCCACCACAGACCTCTGGCCTCACCCCCCCCGCAAGAACTGGAACAATATCACCCAAGTCCAACTGCACTCCCCCTTGATCAAGTCCCCTCCAGCGACCTCCACTGATGCCAACTCCTCCGCCCGCCCACTCCACCGCTGGATCACAGAATGCCCCAATACCATTGCCCCCCTCAATAAACCGGCCAGCCGCCAGCCCACCAACAAGGCCATTTGGTTCACCCCCACCCTCCAGGACTCCAAACGCCACTGCCGACGATTGGAGAGAACATGGAGATCCAGCAAGACCCCCTCAGACAAAACGGCCTATAAAGAAGCTATCACCACCCACCACCTCATCAAAATCACCAAGAAAACCGCCATCCTAGACAGAATCCACAACGACAACAGCAAGGAGCTGTTCTCAGTCATCAAGGAATTCTCCATACCCAACAGCAATACCAACGACATCCCACCCTCCCAGGACCTCTGCGACAACCTTGCTATGTACTTCCACCACAAGATCATCAACATCTACAACAGCCTTGAGCTCCAGAACTCACCCTTCCCCACCGACCAACCTACCCCCACCGACACCTCACCAAAACCCACCTCCCCCCACGGACTACCTGGATCCCCCTCACCACGGAGGACAACCTCAGAATCATTAAAACAATCCACTACGGAGCACCCTCAGACCCATGCCCGCACCACATATTCAACAAAGTAGGCAATACCATCGCCCACGAACTCCGCCGCACCATCAACTGCTCCATCTTAACCGGCTCTTTCCCAGAAGACTGGAAGCATGCAGAGCTGAAACCCCTGCTGGAGAAACCCACGGCAGACCCCAATGATCCGAAAAACTACTGCCCCATCATCTACTCCCCTTTCCAGCCAAAGTAATTGAGAAGGCCATCAACGCACAACTTGTCGACCACATCGAGACCTACCACATCTTGGACCCCTCCCAATCCGGCTTCAGGAGCAATCACATCACCGAAACCTCCCTCCTCACCGCCACAGAAGACATCCTCGCCCTGCTCGACCAAGGAGAGACCGCCGCCCTCATCCTCCTAGACCGCTCAGCCGCTTTCGACACTGTAGCCCACAGCACCCTCCTCACACGCCTACACGACGCTGGCATCCACAATAAGGCCCTGGAATGGATCATCTCCTTCCTCACCGGCAGAACCCAGAAAGTCAGACTCCCGCCCTTCTCCTCCAAACCTACAGCAATCCACTGCAGCGTACCCCAAGGCTCTTCACTCAGCCCCACCCTCTTCAACATCAACATGGCCCCTCTCACCGCCATCGTCCGACGACACAACCTCAACATTGTCTCCTACGCCAACGACACCCAGTTAATCATCTCAATCACCCGAGATCACGCCACCGCCAAGAAAAACGTCCATGAAGGACTGACAGCAATCGCCTCCTGGATGAGTGACAACCATCTCAAACTCAACACAGACAAGACCGAAATCCTCTTCCTCGGACCCACTAAATACGCTTGGGATGACTCCTGGTGGCCCACAGCCCTCGGACACTCCCCTAACCAAACATACCATGCACAAAATCTAGGCATAATCCTTGACTCATCGCTCACCATGGACCATCAAATCAAGGCCGTCTCCTTGACTTGTTTCCATATACTCCACCTACTGCGAAAAATTTTCAAGTGGATCGCTACCGAAACCAGAAAATCTGTCACCCACACCCTTGTAAGTAGTCGACTGGACTACAGCAATGCGCTCTATGCTGGGTCCACCATCAAGCTCCAAAAACGACTCCAGCAAATCCAGAACGCCTCAGCCAGACTCATCCTTGACATCCCTCGCCAATGCCACATCACTGAACACCTAAGGAACCTGCACTGGCTCCCCATCAACAAGAGAATCACCTTCAAGCTCCTAACCCACGCATTTAAGGCCCTTCACAACATCGGTCCCCAATACATCAACCACCGCGTCAATTTCTACACCCCCTCCAGACAACTCCGCTCAGCCGACCAAGCCCTCGCAGTCATCCCCTGCATCAGGAAAACCACAGCTGGAGGCAAATCCTTCTCCTACATGGCAGCTAAGGCTTGAAACACCCTCCCTCTACAGCTAAGACAATCCATCTCCTTTACAAACTTCAGGAAGGACCTCAAGACCTGGCTCTTCAACTAAATAGTCTCCCCGCTACCCCCCCCCCCCGCCTCTTTTCGACTTCCCTTAGCGCCTTGAGAACCTCACGGGTGATTAGTTTGCACTTTACAAGTGATAGATATTAAAGGAACATGAAACCCATTTTTTTATCTTTAAGTATTCAGGTTTATTGCAAAACTGCTGCCATATAGTGCTCAAGACCCATTCACACTCCTAAACCTGCCTACCTGCTTTTCAACAAAGGATATAAAAAGAACAAAGTAAATGTGGGACTATGGGCACAATTCTCTAAAGCACTTCGCTTAGGCAAGACTATATAAAATGATCTTCCAGCACTGTGGGATACCTTACACGATTTTTGTGAAGCAAATTGTGCTATATTTCTCTAAGGAGTGTTCCATGCATTTCTGTATGTAAAAGAGAATCAAGCTCTGTACAATACAGCACTACATGACATGAGTCTTCTTGCATTTACACTTTGTGCTTTGTACTTTACACTTAAAGGGATGGTAAACTCTGCAATATAACTTTTAAAAAAATAAAAGATCCTGCCAAAGTTTTTCTAACCTTTTTTTTCATACTTAGATCAATTTTAATTTTTTTATTCAACTATTATCTCTTATAGACTATGCCCCCCCCCCTTGCAGTTTTATTTTTTCCCTGTAAAGTTCTTTCTTACATTACATTACAAGCATGCATAGTAGCCACAGTGCTTGAGATGACCACGCGTGTGCTTGTTACTTTTGCGCACAAGAAAGGGGATTTATTTGTATACAGAAATCTATTTAGGATTGTGATTTGGGCAAATTCTGATTGCACTTCTAATATTTCTGTTTATCTTTAACAAATTAGGAACATATTTTGCATATTTCTGTTTATCATTTAGAAATGACATTATTTGTATTGTTTCTGCATAAAAAATAAGTCTTGCTGCACCAGAGAGTGAGATGCAATGGGGTGTTCCTTGGTGTATCTGAAGTTCTCTCACATTATATTCTCTAGCATTTTACACCTGCAGGTCTCCCTGATGTATCTCACCAGTTATTAATTTTGAGCAAACTTCACCAGCGTATTCTAGCCTTATTTATTAGACAGAAACAATTTATAATAAACTAGAAGCACATACATGTAAAATGTTATGAAGACATTCCAGTTTAATTTGTTTTTGCTTCAGACTGAGATATCACTCTCTATCTCAGAGAGCTTCATTACTTTCTACTGAACGTAGCAGTCATCTCTCTAGGGCCTGATATTCAAAACGTCGCCAGCATGGAGAGAATTCACACAAAATCTTTGGGATTTTTTTTTATTTTTTTTAAACCTTGTATTGTAATGTAGGAGTCAATTTTTCACATAAAGAACACTACATAGCAACATAAACATTTCTCAAGATAAAAATTGTGTTTTTAAGGGCCTTGCCGTACCTACAAGACTTCTTAGAACATTTTCGCCTAAGGTTTGTAATATCATGGCCCTAGGATATCCATGTTCTTTACATTTTCATAGAGAAATCAGTCAGTCCTGCCTATGGGGAGTCTGTAGAACAATTTTTTTTTAAAATTGGGCCCTAAGTTAGAATGTTAATTTACAGCACAAAAGTATAACACCACTACATATTTTATAATTGTCATCATAGAAATTGTTGTTACAAATTATACTTATGTTTACACAAACGTAAAAGACCAAAAACTTCCTAATGTTTAAAGTGATGGTAAATTTCAGACTATAAGAATGTTGCAATGAAAAATATATTAGTTTGCAAGTAAAACCACAGAATTATTAATTTATTTTTTTTAAAGTGAATATATATTTTAGAATAAAAGATTTATAATCCTTATTGGTATTGTCTGTTCCTCCGCCCCCTTCATTTTCTCTTTTGGCTGGCTGTGATGTATAGAGCAGTCAAATCCATTCTCTACATAGGCTTTCTAAGGGCTTTAAAGGGGCTGGACTTCATGATTGTCAAATGACACACACGCTGATTTGGATGTTCACTAGAATTGTCATAAAAAAAATTTTTTTTAAAAAAGAGTTCATCCAAGTGGGCCGGCAAAACATTGCAATAAAAGCTTTACTTTTTGCACTAATTTAACCCTTTAACAGATGGATTAAAAACATAAAAAGGTACACATATACTTTTTAAATGGCAAAGATTCAATATATGGCATTTGATTAGTGAAGGTTTACCATTAGTTTAAAGGGATACTAACCCCACATCTTTTCTTTCATGATTCTGATAGAACATGCAATTTTAAGCAACTTTCTAATTTACTCCTATTATCAATTTTTCATTGTTCTCATGTTATCTTGATTTGAAAAAGCAGTAATAAAAGGTTAGGAGCCGGCCCATTTTTAGTTCAGCACCTTGGTAGAGCTTGCTGATTGGTTTGCTACATTTAGCCACAAATCAGCAAGTGCTACCCAGGTGCTGAACGAAAAATGGTCCGGCTCTAAAGCTTACACTGCTTTTTCAAATCAAGATAACATGAGAACAAAGAAAAAATGATAGTAGGAGTAAATTAGAAAGGTGCTTAAAATCGCATGCTCTATCTGAATCATGAAAGAAAAAAATTGGGTTTAGTATCCCTTTAAGGCTGGCTGCTAGATTTTCAAGGCTTGCATTTTTTCAAGCTGGCTGCTAGATTTTTCAAGCCAGCATTAACAAAAACGGAAAGTTACTGAGCTTTAATTTAATTTATGGCTGTAAAGAACAACACAGGAATTGGGAGGACAATAGATATGAGAGAAGGTGGAAATGAGCATTACTCAATCTAGGGATATCTCGTCTTATCTTCAAACACCGAAACTGAAGAAATAAATGTATCGCTCAAAGGATTAGAAATTAAAGCAAATGACTAGGAAAGTTTCACAGGGAGAATACAAGCTGTGTGAGAAGGGTCTGAAACAAATGTTAAAGGAATAAAAAAAAAAGTCAAAATTGTAATATGCATGAGTGCATTTAAATATTAAATGTAATAATTTTTGCTTTGTACTTCAATTATGAAAAAATGTGTAAAAGTTATTACTGTTTTTCAGCAGTATATGCACATATGCTATGAGGGCCCGTGCACCCAGTATACAAACATTACACCTTCTCAGAGAATCAGCAGTGGCTTGTATGGCACAAAATAAGTCTTCATATACACAGTGCATACCATGAAAGCTCTCTGGGATTGAATACTAGTGCACAGTCCCCTGCAGCATATGTATGTATGCCACTGAAAAATCAGTTATAACTTTTACTAGGAGCATTTTTGCTAATGGAAGAATACTACAAAAATTTGAAATGCACATTTAAATTTGACCTTTCTATCCAACTGCTGGAGTCTGAACATGTTGCATTTGTAAAGAAAGCGTCACAAATAAATTACTGTAATAAGACTTTGCAAACGTTAATACAACATTTTACTCTTGTGATTATCTTGAAAATAATACAGCTAATCTTTTGGAATAATGAGATATGCCTGCATATTATGTAGCGCTGACATAGCATTTAAAGACTCTTACCCAATGCAGCTTGGAAGAAGAGGCACTTGCAGACTTGGTCAAATAGGGGAATGATTTCTCCCTTTTTAATGCTCTTCAAGAGAATCCTAAATCATAAGACAGCATTGTCAAGATGGAAAAAATGGGTTTTAAAAAATAGAATATTTTAAATGAAGACTAGCACTTACAGAGATCACCAGATCTTAACGTGGTGATCTTGCACCAGAATCAATCCGAAAAGAGCCGAACAGCACTTCCGCATTCGGATCCTAACGAAGGATCCGAAAGCACAAGTCTACCAATGCCAGTAAAGACAACTTAAAGTGATGGTAAACTTAACTGTTACAGAACATATCAGTGTAACTATGATATAAATCCAACCCCACTTTCATTCAAGATTTTTTTTCTTCTAAATTAAAGTGTTCTTACTGCTAATAGTTTTGATTTACTCCTACTGAAGATCTATACTTTTTTTTTATTCAGTGACGTAAAATCCCAATCCTAAATACACTACTTTATACAAAATAAAATACAAAATAAAAAAAATGCAAAGTTTATATGTAATAAAACTTAATCTTAAATTATATAAAATACAAATCACAAAATATAAATGCATCAGAACTCTCATGTCATTCGGTTGTTTTATCTCTGGAAGACTTCCAGCTGGAGGCGGAGCTGATAGGTAGCTGCAGGTAGTGGCTGCTGCTCTGAGTCTCTTCGTGAGGCACCGTTACATCCCCAGCATATGCCGTTTCCCTTGGTTGGATTGTCGGATCTGGCTTGGGTATTAGGATCATCGCTCCTGCATAGGAAGTCTGACTAAACAGCCTACATGTGCATGGTGGCTGCTGCACGCCATTCCTTCAGACGCTCTGATACCCATCTATCTGACCGTTATCAAGGGTACCTGATTACCCGGGTGTTTTGTGGTGGAGCGGTATGCACTGGAGCTTACTTTACAAGGGACTTGTAATATTTGACCATCTGTGATTGCCAACTACAGATAAAAGTGAAGACCACAGCAGTTCACCAACTTACCTGGTTCTTGCTGGACAGAGTACCATAGAACGCCACTAAGCGAGAATTTAAAGCACGGTCAAGCTGTACTGAACGCCGAAGAGACCCGCACGGCGGGGGGCGCCCTGGCAGGTGTACTACGTTGGGGCATACCGGTGCTTCCCTGATTGAAGTGCGCCTTCTCCTTGGCCCTGCATAGTGTGTCGTGGGACGGCACTGGCCGAGATTCTGGAGCCCGTTCAGTTTTGCTGAGCGCCGAGGAGACCCGCATAGTGGGAGGCGCCCTCGCAGGTGTGTTGAGCTGGAATACGCCGGCATCTCTTGATGGGAAGTGCGAACATTCCCCGGACCTGTAAGGAGGTGTTTGTTCAATGGGCTTCCTCTGAAAAATCATGGTTAGTCACCGCAACCTTACTGAGACCGAACTGCCCGCTTATGGTTTCGGAGGGAAAAAAAAGTGAGTCAAGAGTCAGCGAGCTAAGTGGGGCTGAAAGAAAGTGAACTACCAGTAAGGTACGGTGTGAACTAGCTGTATATTGAAGCGCTAGATACGACTGTGCCCTGTGGGGTTAATAAATATTTACATATAAACCCCTTGCGGACTAGGCGAAGTAGGCACCTAAACTAACTGGGTACCGAGGAAAATAAGTGCCGAAGGAGTTTTTTTTGTTTGTTTTTTTTTATTAAACATCTTCACCCAGCTTGTGCATAAACTTTGTTTGGAGCGATTTGCTACTCACTTTATATGGAAGCAGGCTGCAAATTATGTCTGTAGGACTTACCAAGCTCTACCTATGGGAATTTGAACTTATTCAGCCGCATAACAATAGAAGTGATATTTATTGTATCTTTCTACACACCAGCATTTCTGCTAGAATACAAAGTGTCTTTATGCTTCGGTTTAGTGTTACATGGGACATGTTCCAATAATGTTGCAATAATCTTGTCTAATGTTTATACTATTGGGTCGGCCTTACAGGCTGCCTCCTTAAAGGTGTATACTCTCCTAAATTTCACTTTGCATGTCTGGTATAAAATCTAAATATTTCTCTATAGAGTGACTTGCAAGATAGAAAAGAGAATTCTAAATACTTAAACATTAATTATATGTGCAACTGTTATACACTGTGGCTATATACTAAGTGGTTCTGTTTGCTCAATCCACTACAAGTTTGGTAGCGAACACAAGTATATACATAGTTGTGGTGTATTGTTATCTATTGACGTATAGTAACTACTGCCTCCATGATAGTATAGCTGAGGGCATATAATATTCTTGGTTAAACAGACATTAAGTGTAAAGATCAGCCAGAAGGAAAGCTTTCATAATGGTCTTTTCTTAGATATATATATATATATATATATATATATATATATATATATATATTCTTTATTTTTTTTCTCACTTCTTTGAGATAGCGTTGAATAAGGTGTGCACAAACACTAGTACTTTTGGCACTATAACACATATGTTGTAAGGTGACACGATTCTTGTATATATTAGAATATTAACAAATTTAATGTAGAGTATGTTCTAAAGGCCTCACTGTGGCCAAAGATTGCTTGGGATAATCACGAACAAATATTGGGAAGAACATCCTAGGCTATATAGACACAAATATTAGAATATAAAGGTTAGACAAAGTACAGTGTTGTTAATTTTTTTTTTTTATATGAATAGAATTTATACAATAAGATTTTCTCACAAATATTTGAAATATAGGTGTTATAGCTGGTACAAATACTAGAAATATAAGCTTTCTAATTTAGTCCAGCCCCTTGTGCATAGGGGGGAGATGTAGCGCAGATCATGCTGAGTAGGAAGTAAAGGTCACATTTGAGTTAAAAGACATTAAGTTAGACTTTGCGATTGGTGGAGCCCTGGTCTATTTTAGGGCCTTGGTTTACTGTCCTTCCCTGTTTCTTTCAGCACTATTAACAGGCCCTGGAGACTATTTTTGTCCATGGACAGATACATGCTCAATAAGAGCTCACCATCAAATATGCCTCCCAAATCAAAAGATAAAAAAGGGGGTAGCAGGAACCTGGATTCCAGTATTGATTCCCCCCAAGAAAAAGGTACCACTATCCCCATGAGTAACAATATAGTAGAATTCGCAGCAGAAATAGCTAAAATTTTGACTCCTCAATTTGACTTGATCAAACTTAAGATTAGGAAAGAGATATCAAACCTGACGGTAGAAGTCAGACAGTTTTCAACAAGATTAGAGGAAGCTGAAAATAGAGTCTCTGACCTTGAAGACAGGTATAATGTACAGGAGCCGGTAATAGATGCACACAGTAAAACGATCGCAAATTTACAAGCTAAGATTGAGGATCTTGAGGATCGCTCAAGACGTAACAACCTGAAAGTGATTGGTCTGCCTGAAACGCCAGAATTCCAAGGTTTGATGGCTTTTGTCTCAGTTACACTACCACAAGCTTTGCAAATTCCTGTTCCTCCCTTTCAGATAGAGAGGGTGCATAGGATAGGGTACCGTAGAGAACTTACTGAGGGCAGTAGACCAAGGCCGGTGATTTTTTAATTTTTTAACTTTCAAGACAAATTGCTGTTCCTTAAACACTATAGGAAATGTAACCCTCTGGTATTAGGCCCACATAGGTTATTAATCTTTCAAGATTTTTCATCTGAAACATTATCCAAAAGAAGAGATATGTCTTTCTTCTACGGTAGGCTTCAGAAGGGAAACTACAATATTAAATTGATTTATCCCGCAAAATTAATTGTTATGAAAGAGGGAATCTCTCACACATTAAACAACGTTATGGAAGCTGAGACATTTTGTAGAGAAGCTGGAGTACCTTAGGGAAATGTTGGCTGGTATTGATACAATGGCCAATCCTAGACTGAAGAAATGGTAGATATTTTAGATCTATGTCAATTAATGTTTTTCCTGTGGGGTTTTTTGTTTTGTTTTTCTCTTCCCTTCTACCTCTCTCTCTCCCCTCTCCTCACCCCGCATCCGCCCAATTATTTGCACACGGACTCTTTAAGTAGTTCACCAGCGCCTAATTAGATTCAATGGTTCCTAACTTGAATTGTCTTTCCTGGAATGTAGGCGGGATTACTTCCCCAATTAAAAGAAAATCTATAATAAAATATCTAGGGAAATTTAAACCTGATATAGCTTTATTGCAAGAATTACATCTTAAACCCCTAGAGATTCCCAAACTTAAATCTAAATGGGTTGGGGAGGTGGTCGCCGCCCCTTTTGACTCAAGGAAAAGAGGGGTTGCTATACTTTTGAATAAAAACTTGGAGTATCAGATACTAAAAACTAAGATAGATGTGGAAGGTCGGTTCTTAATTTTGGAAATCTATATTAATAAAGTTAAATATATATTCTGTAATATTTATGGCCCTAATCAAGTCGACCAAGAGTTCTGGTCCGTTTTAACAGTTAAATTACACAACTACATAGGACAAAATCTAATTATTCCTGGAGATTTGAATTTATTAGCAAATGCTACTTTAGATAGCCTCAAAAAGAAGAAGTCTATAATCTCTAGGGATAGAAAAGTACGAATTTTACAAAAATTTTGCGCATATTTAGGTCTAGTTGATATATGGCGGGTTCAGAACTCGGATGGGCGCGCATATACATGCATGTCTCAAGTGTATCAAACGTTGTCTAGAATTGATTATTTTTTAATTTCAGACTCACTGCTTAAGTGGAAGTGGGAGGCTAAAAATAGAGGATATTATAATTTCGGACCATGCTGCCATATCATTGACTTGTAATTCTAACATAAACAATTTGAGTAAAAGTAATTATATTAATTTTCCTAAACATCTTAGTAATAATATTGCTTTTTACGGGGGGAGATTAAAAACTATATGTCATACTGGAAGAGGAAATGCGGGCATATAGGCAGGCAACTAGCTAATCAGGTTAAAAATGCTTATTGTGCCTATATAGATAATCCTGTAAAACGTCAATGGGATATGTATATGAGAGCGAAGGCACTTCGAGATATTCATATCAAACAAAATAGTGCTCAAGAAGATCTTAGACTAAAGGCATTATATGTTGGATACATCGGTAGATCGGCCAAATTTATAGCCAGGATTGCTAAAACCACTGCAAGGCAGGCTATTCCGGCAATTAAACAAGGTCAAAATAGATATACTAATCATGTAGATATAGAGAGAGTGTTCTTTGAGTTTTTTTCAAGAACTATATAAAGTAGAGCCATATAATACCTCGGAGAAAATAGAATTTTGAATAAAATTAAGATACCGAAACTTGCACCAGAAGCTTTGAATATCATTAACGCTGTGATCTCAGACGAGGAAATTTTATGTGCCATTAAGGAGTCCAAGTTAAATAAAGCAGCTGGGCCAGACGCGTTGCCCATAGAATTTTATAGAATCCTTCAAACTCAAACGTTACCCATTTTGAATAAAATATTTAATTTATACTTTTCAGCAAATACTAAGTGCTCACCATACTTGGCGGCGGCCAACATCTCGTTAATCCTGAAGAAGGATAAAGATCCTGAATTACCTAGCTCATATAGGTTTCAGTTCTGAATACTGATTACAAGATGTTGGCTGCCATTTTAGCCAATCGTCTGAAGCCATATATTGGAGACTTGATCCATGAAGATCAATCTGGATTTATGCCAGGGCAAAACCCGGTAAGAAACATGAGGAAAGTTCTAGTTCTTATAGAATCCATTTGGAATAAATACAGGAGTATGGGATCTCACGCGATACGATTAAGCTATACTAACGGTCGATGCCGAGAAGGCTTTCGACCGGATAGGATGGGACCATCTGTTTTTTTCCTTAGGACAATTTGGGTTCTTTGGACATTTTAGTAATTATTTTAGATTGATTTATAGTTCTCCCACATCAGCAATTATTATTAACAATACGATTTCACAATGCTTTACCTTAAAGAGAGGGACTAGACAGGGATGTCCGCTCTCCCCTTTGCTTTTTAATATCTGTTTAGAACCTCTGGCATTATTACTGCGTCAGGAATTAGACGGTATTTTGTTGGCGGGTGACAAAATGGTCTTGCTGTTATATGCAGACGAGCTATTATTATTTCTGTCTAATGTTAGAGAGTCACTCCCAATATTTCAGAACATTATTACTCAATTTGGAGCAATTTCGGAGTATAAGGTTAATATTCTGAAATCAGAGTTGTTATGGTTATATAGAAACCCGACGTTTAGAACTATTCATCCTTTTTCGGAAGTATCCCAAATTACATACCTCGGCCTGAGACTTACCAAAAATCCAGAGGAATGGTACGGGTTGAACTATACACAATGTTTGCAACACTGTATGAGGAAACTCGAGGAGTGGGCTTCCCTACCCATCTCACTATCGGCCCGTGCTGTTATGATTAAAACGATTATTTTTCCCAAATTTTTATATATCTTTCAAAATATTCCAACTATTATGCTTAGGAAAGATGTTCTCAAATATAATAAGGCATGCTCTAGATTCCTATGGAATAATACTAAACCACGTATTGCCTTGCATCGATTGATGAACTCACAGCTAACTGTTGGCTTAGCACTACCTAATATTCAGACATATAACTTAGTTATTTCTGCTAGATTCGCAATAGACTGGATAACTGAAAAAGATCAAATTTCCTCATTTAGCAGGGTGTCTAAATAAGTGGCACCCTTTCAATTAAAGGCGCTGATACACTGTCCCTTGACGGCACTTCCCTCAAACGTATTTTATTCATCCATGTTTAAAAATGTTATAGTAGCTTGGCAAAAAATGTGTGGCGAATTAGATTATGTTCCGTATGTTTCCAATTATTTACTTATATGTGGTAATCCTAATTTCAGTCCCAGAATGTCAAATAAGATTTTTAAAGTTTGGGAGAGTAAAGGGCTTAAATTCATGAGTCAAATTATAGGAACAGATGGTCATCCAATAGCATTTGCCGAATTATGCGGTAAGTTTGCCCTTACAGCACGTGAATTCTATGCGTTCCTTCAAGTCCGTCATTTTCTTTTGGAAATATCCACAAAGTGGTCCTTGGGCGAATTGCAAGACAGGATAACTAGCTACCTAAACAGACTCTGCTCAATCTCCCCAATATACTTATTATTAAACCAGAAAGCATCTAGGTTGCAAGTCAATGATATGGCAGCAAAATGGCAGAAGTGGTTCCGGGATATAAATGAACAGACTATTACTAGGAGTTTTAAAATAATTCAACAAGCATGGGTACCAACATCTTGGAGAGAATCCCACATTAAAGTTTGCCTCCAAAGTTATCTCACTCCAGGAATTTTGTCCAAGTGGTATAAAACCAAGGTGTTTTGTTCCAGATGCAGAGCTGCAGAAGCAGATATCTCCTACTGTTTTTGGCAATGCTCCAAAATTTCACAGTTTTGGCAAAAAATTAATTACTGGATGAATACAGCTCTGCATCTGGACCATAAATTTGAATCAATGGAAATGTTTTTTTTTGGTTAACTTTTTAGGTGTTGCGAAAAACCACAAGCTTATAAACATGATTATATTATGTGGGCGTAATCTTATTCTAAAGCACTGGAAAGCATCCTCAGCACCCAAGTTTGCCCACCTTAAAAACGCATTAATTACACAATATACGATGGAGCAATTTAATATGTCATATCCGTAAGGTGGTTGGTGGGGGAGTAGTGGGGGTAGGTACAGTATCTGTATAATGTTTTTTTTTTTTTTCTCTCTCTGTTTGGTTTGGTTTGCTTCGTTTTGTTTTGTTGTGTTGTGTTGGGTTTTGTTTTGTTTTGTTGTGTTTTGTCTTGATATATTTAGTATTCTGTTTTGTTTTGCTTCGCTGCATTGTGTTTATATTTGATCTTGTTTGATACTATGTGGTGGTTTGGTGATTTTGTGTTTTACGGTATATTTCTGTTGTGTTTTAGTGCGTTATATAAACGGGTGTATTAATATACTATAAAAATGTTGGTTAAATATGCAGATTGAATATTAATTTTGATAGTTAAGCTAGGATGGATTTACATAAATGGGTTTGTTATTCCTGTTACCTAGATATTTATAAGTAAGATGGAATTCTATGATTAAGGTCATTACTGTACAACCGTCAATCTGTATTAACATATGTTTTTTACTATAAATTTACTATAAAGATTTAAAAAATCTTGCACTGGGCTTGTCTCTCCTTCGCATACAAAAATACAGGGAATGCCCAGATCATTTTAGATTATCTCACCTGAGAGGAGCTTTAGATCATCAGGCCCTAAGTCTGAATTCCAAATGGAGTAGTAGATTTTTTTCCCCTCACAAATTTCAGTTACGTCCATTTCTCTTGTCCACTGTATCATGTGTCAGCCATCAGCCTATCATAAAATGCATATACATACAGTGGGGCAAAAAAGTATTTAGTCAGCCACCAATTGTGAAAGTTCTCCCACTTAAGAAGATGAGAGAGGCCTGTAATTTTCATCATAGGTATACCTCAACTATGAGAGACAAAATGTGGAAACAAATCCAGACAATCACATTGTCTGATTTGGAAAGAATTTGTTTGCATATTATGGTGGAAAATAAGTATTTGGTCACCTACAAACAAACAAGATTTTTGGCTCTCACAGACCTGTATCTTACCTGTATTAATGGCACCTGTTTGAACTTGTTATCAGTATAAAAGATACCTGTCCACAACCTCAAACAGTCACACTCCAAACACCACTATAGTGAAGCCCAAAGAGCTGTTGAAGGACACCAGAAACAAAATTGTAGACCTGCACCAGGCTGGGAAGACTGAATCTGCAATAGGCAAGCAGCTTGGTGTGAAGAAATCAACTGCGGGAGCAATAATTATCAGTGGTCTTGTATGTCTTCCATTTTCTAATCTCCCTCGATCTGGGGCTCCAGGCAAGATCTCACCCCGTGGGGTCAAAATGATCACAAGAACGGTGAGCAAACATCCCAGAACCACACGGGGGGACCTAGTGAATGACCTGCGGAGAGCTGGGACCAACGTAACAAAGGCTACCATCAGTAACACACTACGCCACCAGGGACTCAGATCCTGCAGTGCCAGACGTGTCCCCCTGCTTAAGCCAGTACATGTCCGGGCCCGTCTGAAGTATGCTAGAGAGCATTTGGATGATCCAGAAGCAGATTGGGAGAATGTCATATGGTCAGATGAAACCAAAGTAGAACTGTTTGGAAGAAACACAACTCGTCCTGTTTGGAGGAGAGAGAATGCTGAGTTGCAACCAAAGAACACCATACCTACTGTGAAGCATGGGGTTGGCAACATCATGCTTTGGGGCTGTTTCTCTGCAAAGGGAACAGGACGACTGATCCGTGTACATGAAAGAATGAATAGGGCCATGTATTGTGAGATTTTGAGTGCAAACCTCCTTCCATCAGCAAGGGCATTGAAGATGAAACGTGGCTGGGTCTTTCAGCATGACAATGATCCCAAACACACCGCCCGGGCAACGAAGGAGTGGCTTCGTAAGAAGCATTTCAAGGTCTCCAGATCTCAACCCCATAGAAAACCTTTGAAGGGAGTTGAAAGTCCGTGTTGCCCAGCGACAGCCCCAAAACATCACTGCTCTAGAGGAGATCTGCATGCAGGAATGGGCCAACATACCAGCAACAGTGTGTGACAACCTTGTGAAGGCTTACAGAAAACGTTTGACCTCTGTCATTGCCATCAAAGGATATATATCAAAGTATTGAAATGAACTTTTGATATTGACCAAATACTTATTTTCCACCATAATTTGCTAATAAATTATTTCCAAATCAGACAATGTGATTGTCTGGATTTGTTTCCACATTTTGTCTCTCATAGTTGAGGTATACCTATGATGAAAATTACAGGCCTCTCTCATTTTCTTAAGTGGGCGAACTTGCACAATTGGTGGCTGACTAAATACTTTTTTGCCCCACTGTATCTACTATGAACTCTTGCACATATTCAGTCCCATCTAATCAGCACCCTAGCCACACGGCAGCCTGGTAACGTCTTTTCTTTTTTCTTCTTGTTAATGCCGTGTGGCTTTGGTGCCAATTGGATTAGAGGTGAAAACATCACTTCAGGAAAAAAAACTATGAATGGAGTGGGCAGGTGGAGCCAGGTTAAGAAATAAAAACATCAAAGAGAATAGAAGGTATTTGCCATTATAGTACATACATTTAGATTGAGAATTATACACAAAATACTACACAGATTTGGAATTTGGCTTTATGATTTGTTGAATTTACCATCACTTTAAACTACTATGGAGACTTTCCAATATACTTGTATTTTTACATTTACTTTTGTTTTATCGGTAACCTCTATTGAAAAGCATATATGGGTAGGCTCTGGAAAAGCAATGCACTACTGGGAGCTAGCTGCTAATTGTTGACTACACACATCTGCCTGCCATCACTTGCTCACCAGATGTGTTCAGCTAGCTCCCAGTAGTGTATTGCATTTATAGAGCTGACTTCAACTATGTGGGTAACCCCTTTGTAGGCATTAAACACAGAGATATGCAAGCAAAAGTACAATAATAAAATGCCTAACAAATTACAGAAATGTCTTTTTACACATTTATGTCCCTTTAATAGTGTGTGCTAATTTACATATCTGATGTTGTCACATGATGTCCCTGAAAGAAACTCATTGTAATATTCATATTATCCCCTCGCGCTTTGTGTATGTCTTAATGAAAGATCATTTTAACACCAAGTATTGTTTAATATTTTACTTAAACTTTTGTAAAAATATAACTCTGTAATCATGGCGTCAATTTATATATAAAAAGGTAGTATTCTTAGTACTTTCTATAAATTAAACCATTTATCAGTTGCTTGGTTTTAGTATATATAGTACTTTTATATAAAGAAGCTGACTATAGTTATTTTTTTAAGGCTAGTTCAGCATTTTAGTGCTTACAAACCTACGGCAAATGTAAAGCTGTTGCTGATACATTATTTTCATTTTATAGTATAATTTTATTGATCGATAGGGACAGATTTATCAAATGGCATGTACCCCTATCAGCCTAAAAGTTAAAACTGATACTTATGAAGCAGCTGTTTAAACTGGTATTTGCTAAACCCTCTTTGCCACCTTGCTTTGGCGGATTAAAATCACCCAGGACTGATCTGGTGTGATTGACAAACCCTGCTTTCTTGCAATCGGCTGTGGATAAGTAGTGGGTGCTACACTCACGCAACAATAAGTATGTGGAACAAATGCTTCCCGCAATTTGTCCGCCTGTACAATGATAAATCTGATCCATAATGTGATATGGAGAACAAACCTCAAATAGTTGCAGATTTATCATGGTAGTGAACCAAGATCACAAATTTTGGGACACAAACATTCCCTGTATTAATCAATTCACAAAAAGCAGGGCTTGTCAATCGCTCAGGTCAGATCAGTCCGGGATGATTTTAATCTGCCAACTTTAAAGGGACATTATACACTAGATTTTTCTTTGCATAAATGTTTTGTACATGATCCATTTATATGTTTGTTTGTTTTTTTTAATGTATAGTTTTGCTTATCTTTAAATAGCATTGCTCTGATTTTCAAACTCCTAACCAAGCCCCACATTTTTAGGAGAATACTGATGTATACCTACTCCAGCTTGCTCATGTTTGTGTAAAGAATCTTTTCATATGCAAAGGAAGGGGGAGGGGTGTCAGCCATTTCCCACTTGCAGTGGGTGTTGCAGAAACCTTTTTAACAGAGCTAAACTGTGAGCTTCTAAGTAAGTTTTTAAAACGTTTTTATACTACATTTTTAGATCAGTATCTGTGCATCTTATTCTTTATAGTAGTGTCTATTACATGCAGTTATATGAAAATTGGTGTATACTGTCCCTTTAAAGGGACATTAAAGTGTCAGTAACCTTAAAAATAATGTTATATAATTCTGCACATAGTGCAGAATTATATAACATTACATTAGCCATAACACTAAGCGCAGCTCGCTCCTGCTGTCAGACAGTGTTAGTCTTATGGCGCGGTCGGGCCGGGCTGTGACTATACAGCTGGCCTGATGCGCTGTGTGAATAAAACAGACCCGCTCAGAAGAGCACAGAGAGCAGGTCTGTAAAACAGCCGTTTTTTAAAAAAAAAATCAAAGGGAATATTACGTTTTACAAAGTTTGGCTAATATAATGATATATAATGCTGCACTATGTGCAGAATTATGTAACATTATTTTTAAGGTTTACTGTCCCTTTAAACCTAATTTTTTTTTCATGATTCAGATAGATCATACAATTTTAAACAACTTTCCAATTTATTTCTGTTGATTTGCTTCGTTCTTTTTATATCCTTTGATGAAGGAGCAGCAATGCAGTACTGGGAGCTAGCTGAAAGCCAATGACAAGAGGCATATAAGTGCAGCCACCAATCAGTAGCATTTGAGCCTACCTATATTTTCTAGTTGCTGCTTCATAAATATCAGTTGTAGTAGAGCCTGGCTTATCTGCCCCATAACTTGTCACACTCTCAATGTGACTTGACAAACATTGCTAAACACTCTATTGTGTGACTTGACAGCTATGATATCTGAATTGTATTGCAAAGGATTATTCATATTCCAAAGAAAAAGTTGAACAGGGGAGATTTTGATTTCCAAGTCCATCTATTATACGGCACAGAGTAAACCGTGGTTGACGGTGTCTATTTGCTACGCTGTATATCACATAAACCACAAGAGACTGCTTAGCCTCTTACCATTATCAGAGGTCAGCGTCCCTTCAAGTGTATTCATGCCTTACACACGTCACATCTCCATCTCGCCTCCGGGTATCTCTGTGTCACGCTACTTCCTGCATTATTAATGTCCCAGGGCTAAGCACACCGCACACATACGGATACAGCCCTGTCAGTAGCCTCCAGTCTATGCCCCTACACCTTCCCTTACATCACCGCCTTCAGACCGCTAACCAAAACCTGAATATAGGGCTATCTAGGTAGCCCGAACAGCCTGCCCTCACCATAATATCCTACCTATACCCGCGCGTCCAATCAAAATTAAAAGAAAGACAGCGGGGGCGGTATACCAGCCCAGACAAAGAAGTGACAGACGTCTCCAATAACCAATAAATTATACGTTTTTCTCATAGCCAACAAATAAGCAACTAAGACCCATGGATCCGATTGGAGGGCGGGTTCTTACCGTACAGCTAGTTTATAATTGACAGCAGGCGCGGCTTATAGGAACCAGAACGAGAAGGTGGGCTGGGCGTTTGATGACCAATCAGCGTACTCTGTGATGAGTTGCAAGCGCCTCAAATGGTTTGGCTCAGCTGATCTCTTCCAGCGGAGTTGTTTTGAACAGATAGAACTGCAGTAGGAGGAGGATAGAGAAAAAAGGGGACAGAGTGATTGAGAGTATGAGGGGAAAATAACAGAGCTCCCCTTTGTTATAACTCGATGTTGTTTTAATGAGCTGTCGGTTTGTTTTTAAAAGTGTATTTTTCATTAGTATTATTTCTCTTTTTAATTTTCTTAGGGGCTTCCTCTGCCCGGTGGTTAGGATTACCGCCTCCTTTATTTAAATGTTATTAGCTCCTCTAATATTTAGCTGAGGAATCAGTAAATTTAAGGATAAAAACATGAAATCTGCAATTCCCTGGTCTGTAGAGCTGGCATTAACTGTCTTTTATACGGTGCTTTGTTCTGCTCTCTTCTTGTTGATCTATTTGCAGCTGTGGTTGCTTTTACATTACAAACAAAAGAGGCTCAGCCACCAAACCCTTGTCCTGTTTATCTGCCTGCTCTGGGTGGGCTTCAGGACAGTCCTGTTTTCTTTTTACCTAAAAAACTGTGCTCAAGCCAATGACTTGCAACCTTTTCCACACTGGGTCCTCTATTGCTTCCCAGTTTCTTTGCAGTTCTTCACTTTGTGTCTCCTTAATCTATATTTTTCACAGGTAAGTTTCTTATACTGTTTCTTCCCCACCTTCTTGTTTTAGTATTTCTTTTTTTTCTTAAACTTATTTCATTTTTTGTTGTTGTTAGTGTTACTGGAACCAACGTTGCAATTATCCTTTCTGCAATGTGTTGCAGCTTTCTCTGATAGTCAGGGGTTAATGGTTTGCATTTGGTGGTGTCTATTGCAAGTGGTTGGGGGGGTTAGGGTATGGTGGACATGACAAGTAACAAATTCAGTGTCAGTGCTGTTGGACCTCTGCCAGTCATTACGTCACCAGCTGGCTCTGCTTTGCTATTGTTAGTGCGTTTCAGCAGCAGTTAAATGTCTTCCTCTTCTATCACTTCTGAGTAGTCCAGGTGCTATCACCCAAGCTTCACATTCTTCTAAAATCTACTTGACTCTGCTTATTACTTGCACCTATTTGGGCAATATCCACTGCAAACAGATCTCTTACAATATTTGATACTGTACTACAATAGGCTACATATTAAACTTGTTAATGTACTTTTTATTCATATTTTCAAATTATGCACCACAATTAAATATATTCTTCTACAAAATTAATGCAACATAGCTAGAACTATGTAAAGTACAGGGTCACAATAAAACTCTCAGCTGCATTTGTTTCCTTAGCTATGGATTAGTAACAAACACTGGATGGTAGACTGTATTTTGTAAGCAAAAATAAAACCTGCTTGGTGGCTTATTTCTATTAAAAGTTAATTGTCTTTGTGCAGTCAAGAAATGATTTAAAGCTAATGTACCCCTCACATGCCTTTTTGAACTTTTAAACAATATCATATGATCATCTTTAGGGGTTTACATTTACTCTGAGACTAGAGGATTATAATACAGTTCTATATGTTCATTATTAAGATGTAAAACTAACAGATTTGTTGCATATTTTTATTCTCCCATAAGGTTATTTTTAAAGCAAGGTGTTCCCCTGAATTGAACAAATACAAGTAAGTAATATTAAATACATTGTGCTTTTAAAAATGTTTTCTTTTTTTAGCAGCAATTAAAACACAGTGATTTACTTTTGATATCGTTGACTGGTTTAGAAGAAATAAATGTGCCTCACAAAAGGTTTTCATAAAATAATTAGCTTGCATTCTAAGGCAATAATAAAATGCCCTAATTGTTGCAAGCGTTTGTCATTACATTAATGCTTGTTGTTAATGAGATTAAACACTGTTAATCTCACTCAATAGACATCCAGCAGAGTTGGCCCTAAGCACAAGACAGCCAGTGATTGGTGGCTATGTACATATTCTTACTGATTTAGTGGCCTTGTCCCGCTCTCTGGAGCAATAACGCACTGCCGCTCCTGATCATGGCTGCTACTGTGTGTAACCCCTTTGCTGGAGGTAGAGATAGTAATAAAGGTGGTGATTCGGAAAGAGCATGTAGTTTTAAGAGACATTTCAATTTACCTCCAGTATCAAATTTTGCACAGTCTTTTTATATGCACACTTTCTGAGTCACCAGCTCCTACTGAGCATGTGCACAAGTTCAGAGTGTACGTATACTAGCCTGTGATTGGCTGAAGGCTGTCATATCATACAGGGGACTTCAAATGGGGGAGAAAAAAATAAACTGCTTATTGGAAATTCAGTTTAAGTGTTGTTGCATTGTCTTTATTATGCACTTGTTAATTATGCAATTCTACTGTCTTTAATAAACCTTTCTAACAAATTTGCATGCTTTTATTGAACTAGCACATCCTTTTAAAAAAGGACATTAGACTCCTCCTTGCTTTTGTATATAAAAGAGCATTTTGTCTCACACTCCCTTGAGTGGCTAAAAAGCAAATTCTGTAACCTGCATATGCTGCAAATCAAATTGCTGGTTTAGGCCATTTGCAGAATTTTTAAAACCTAGGTTATAAATTTGTTTTGTTTTTTTTGGCCTCTGTAGGGAGCATGAAACAAAGCTCAATTTTTAAACAAAAGCAAAGCAAACAATTCTTTGTCATCTATATGTAGAACTATTATATGGTAGTTATCAAATGGTGAAGTCCAAATATACCCCCCCCCTTTTTTTTTTTTTTTAATATTTCATCTGTGTCTATATAGGACTATTATCTTGTACATCAGAAGACTGAGTGAATATTCTATTGTGTTTTCTAGTGGGTTAGCTATTATAGCTGATATAGGAAATAGTTGTTTTGCTTATTCAGTTTCATGCTGAGCTGAAATAACTTTGTTATCCATCTGAGCATCCTTTATCTTCATATAACCGTTTTTAGCTTTGAAGCGATTTATTTACACAATCTTAGATTTAGGGGTTAGAGTTATTTAGTCTCATGTTTTGTGTGGTGGGTTTCCCAAATCCTTATTGTTTAGTTGTGATTGTTTTTCATAGAGATGTTTCCTCTTCGTAGCTGGCAGCAATATTTAGACTGGATTAATGTACATTTCCCCCCTCTCCTTTTTATAGGATTCCTCTGCGCCTGGGATTTTTATTTACAAGCATTGCTTTCCTAATAGTGAACTTGTCTTGTGTACTTATCGTTCGTAACAAGTCTGAAGACCAGCACAAGTGGATCACGATCACTAGAATTATTGTTAATGAATGTCTCTTTTTTGCTTGTTCTGTTACACTGGCCAACAGCACCTACAAAATATCAACTATGTCTTCTGCATATGTCTATCTTGAGTCCAAGGTGAGGAAAAAAAATCCAGTATCCTACAGTAATTAGAAATACTTCATCATTTTATTCCAGCTTTGTAATACGTATGTACAATGTATAACTTGGCATGTGTCTCTTTACCAGGGCACATCTGGGCACCAAGCAGTCGTCATTGGCTCAGTAATCAGTGTGCTCTATATTCTAAGAGCTTGCTATAATCTGGTAGTAATTTCCACATCAGAAAGCGAAACCAGTCCATTTAGCTATGGATGGAATGGGCCGACTGATCATGTGAGTACAAGAAGATTATATAAAATAAAATGTGGGTAACATAAGTATATATTATCTGAGCAATAAAAATCTATATAATCTTATGATTGTGCAGGCTCTGATAAGTACACACTGATTTCCTCTTAAAGGGACACAAACCCAAATTTTCTTTCACGATTCAGAGCATGCAACTTTCTAATTTACTTCTATTAAAAAAAATCTTTGTCCTCTTTCTATCTTTATTTGAAAAAGCAGAAATGTAAGCATAGGAGCCAGCCCATGTTTTTGCTTAAAATTGCATGCTCTGAATCATGAAATAAAAAAAAAAATGTGAGTTTTGTATCCCTTTAAATAACCCAAAGTTCCATATAGTGTTTGTATCTTAGCTGGTTTAATGTATAGTTGTGTTGAAACAACCATCTCTGCAAGTAATTCTAATATTTCACAAATGAAAGGTATATTCTAACTGAAAAATATGCTCTAATTTGTTAAAGGGACAGTCTACACCAGTGTTTTGTGTGTGTGTTTTGTTTTTTGTTTTTTTGTGTTTTGTTTAAAACGATAGGTAATCCCTTTTATAACCCATTCCTCCAATTTTGCATAACCAACCTGTTTATATTAAAATACTTTTTACCTTTGTGATTACCTTGTCAAAAGAACTAAAATAAGGGGGCAGTCTGCAGAGGCTTATATACAGACATGCCTTTTAGCCAATCAGTGCTGACTCCTAGGTAACTCCACTTGCATCAGCACAATGTTATCTATATGGCACATGAACTAACACCCTCTAGCTGTGGGAAACTGTCAAAATGCCCTGAGCTAAGAGGCCGCCTTCATGGGCTAAGCAATTAGCATATGAGCCTACCTAGATTTAGCTTTTAATAAAGCTCGTCCAACTAGTAGGAAAATTGCCATTAAGAATGTTTAATTGGAAGAAAATAGATTGCTTGAATGGAAAAACCATTTGTTTTTGTATTCCCGTTGGCATTATTTGAATAACTCTGGTCCATTTGGCAAAAAAAAAATTCTATCTGTTTTTCGTTTCAGATCAATATATTATATTGGTCTATTATTATTTGTGTTTCTATACGCTTGGAAAACTCGGCCATACTAGGGGCTGCAGAAGCTTTCCATTTTTCTAAAATTAATATCCGCCCAATCATAATAGCAGTGTTAATTAAGTAAGTATTCCTATACTTTTCCCCGGGACTAACTAGAAAAATGATCTGTTGGGATTTTAATAATATCTGTGTGTCCAGAAATTTATTAAGCCAGAAATTAATTTTGGACCAGAACTGCCTGATCTTTGGACACCACAAGAAACAGTGGAGTAGATCCGCCCTATCTGAGCTGCATCTAGGACATAAATTACTAGTTGTATACCACCCTGCAATTTTTTTTAGGAGTAATGTAGATCATATTAATCAATTTAAATTGTGATTCTTTACAGGCATTAGAAGTTTGTTTTTTTTACCAATGAAAAGCTTGCTTGAATATTTTCCAAAGTCACCTCTGGGAACAATCTATTCCATTTAGTTAATATTGCACTCATAAGTTGATGTCCCGTATGGCAAATCAGGGTAGTGTAAAAAATAGTAATTGCAAAATTACCTTTCGAATAAGCTTTAATATTATCTGCTAGATTTCCTAATTCCCAATCTGGGCTATATTTAATTTTAATCGTCTGTAAAAAATGTCGAAGTTACAGGTATGCAAAAAATTCAGATTGGGGAATTCCGAATTCTCTAGTAATCTGGCAAAAGGGTTTAATATGGCCAGATGGAGTGTCCACTATTTGAACAAGGTATATTAATCCTTGATTATTCCATTTTAAAAAGGTTGATCGTCCCAAACCTGCAATGAATTCTGGATTCCCAGTAATCGTTAGATAGTTCGATACATATGGTATTACATTGATCTGTGAGTATGTTCTATGCCAGGCTCGAATAATATTAGAAAAGGTTATCATATTGCTGATGTTAGCTGGTAATTTAGATGGGCAACAGTGTAAAATCGCATTTAAGGTAAATGGCGAGACCAGGTCCGATTCTATTTCTAATGAGGTCAGATATTCTTTTTTGGTAATCCAATCTACTGCATATTTAAACAGGGAAACCCAATTGTAATATTGAATATTTGGAAATGCCATCCCAGCCGTACTTTTACGCATGGCCAGTTTCTGCATAGATATTCGTGGCCTTTTACCATGCCATATAAAAAAGGAACAAACCCGGTTGAACGAACTTAGATCTCTCCGGGATAATAAAAGCGGAAGATTTTGTAACAAATATAATAGTTTAGGGAATAAAACAATTTAATTAAAGCCACCCGTGCGGAGAGAGAGGTAAATTCATACACTGTTCTAATTTTTTTTTTTTTCCCCATATTCAAAGAATTCAGGAAAATTTAATGCGTACCAATGCGCCGGATCTGCACTAAGAACAATACCTAAATATTTAATACTTGTAACTTCTATATGGGGTCCTCGTAATCCATAGTAACTCTGATTTTGAAGTGTTTATTTTATATCCTGAAATGGAACTATAAACCTCTATGATACGTATTAATTGAGGGATGCTCTGTACTGTATTATTAAGAAAGATAAACAGGTCATCTGCATACAGAAGGAGAGTCAGAATATTCTTCCCCAGACATATCCCTTTAAGTTCCTGTCTTAGTAGAATCACTAATGGTTCCAGGGATAAATTAAACAAGAGTGGCGAGAGCGGGCACCCTTGTCTAGTACCTCTGTTTAGCTTAAAGCTCTCAGAGATTTCATCGTTAATAATCAGAGAAGAACAAGGATTCTTATAGATATTATGAATAAATTGTTGGAATTGTCCTATAAGGCCAAATTTTGTCAGCGAGGTAAATAAATGATCCCAGGTAATCGAGTCGAATGCCTTTTCGGCATCGACTGTAAGGATTGCTGAGTCATTTCTTAAATGGGTTCCTTTTGAATAGGCTTTATTCCAGTACCAATCCAGCAGGATTGTAACTTTCCGCAAGCTTTTCATGGAACTACGGCCTGTCATGAATCCTACTTTGTCACTATGAATTAATGGGTCAAGATATTTCTGCAATCTCTTCGCTAAGATAGTTAACTTATAATCTACATTAAGTAGAGATATGGGACGATAGGAGGAGGGATTTTCAGCATCTTTATCTTTTTTAAGAATCAGGGCTATATTTGAAGCTGCAAAATTACTGGAGCACTCTTTTTCATTCTGATAATACTCGTTGAACAACTTAAGTAAAATTGGACTTATTTGTTCTTGGAGCATTTTATAAAATTCGGAAGGAAGGAAATCAGTCCCTGGAGCTTTACTTAATTTAGAGTTTTTAATACTTGCTTTGATTTCATCCATAGAAATAGGTTGATTAAGATTATTTAATTGCTCCAGAGATAGTTTTGGAATTTTAATGCTCTGCCAAAATATTTCTTTATTTTCAAGATGTATCTCTTTCTGCATATAGGTCCTGATAAAACAGATGGAAAACTTTTTTTTTTTTATGTCCGCATTGTTAGTGAATCTTTGCTTATTAGATTGGACTGCCATTATCCTGTTGTTTGAGGTTTTTCTTAGTGAGTCGTGCAAGATATTTCGCTGAGTGCCCTGAGAAACCCCCCATATAGTGCTTTCTGTCTCAGTTCTCTGCTTGCTGTTTGTTGCTTTAAAAATAAATCTCTCTCTGATTTAGCCTTAATGTATTTATCCCAATTTTGTTCACTTACAGATGAAATATATGCCCTAAAACTATTCTTCAAAGCATTGGCTAATTGATACTCCCTCTGCTTATTCTTACATTTCCATTTGCACATACATGCTTTTATTTCCCCTCTAAAAAAAACATTTAGCAGTCTCCCAAAAGATTTCTGTTTTATTTATATGTTTTGTTAAAATTGTAAAACTCCGTCCATTTGGACTGTAACCAATTTTTAAATTTAATATTATGGAGCAAATGTTTAGGAAAGAAAAATTTAGAGAAATTGTTTAGTTCCTTCTTGAGATTAGTTTAATAACTAAAGTTAATATAGCATGGTCCGAGATGACTATCTGCAATGTCTGTTACTATATTTAATCCACATATTTTGTCTGAAACCAAAAACAGATCAATTCTCGAATGTTTTATGACTTTTCGACTCGCAGGTGTACATTCTCAGATCCGGGTTTTGTAGGCGCCAGAGAATTACAAAAATTCCGAAGCAATCTATTTTCACAAGTTTTTTTACATTGCTGTCCTTTATCAAGTCTATCAAGCTTAGAGTCAGGAACCATGTTGAAGTCCCCCGCTATAATTATGTTTTCCTTGGAAAATTTTAAAAGTTTTCCACGGAGGTTATCCCAGAATTCCCAGTCAATAAAGTTGGGACCATATACGTTACATAAAATAAATACTGAGTTGTTAATTTCTATTTTTATTATTTGAAATCTACCATCGCTATCTTTCTCATCATGCACAACCTTATAAGTCAAGTTCTTGTTAATTAGAATTGCAACCCCTCTCTTTCTTTGGGTGCATGAAGTAGCAATCACTTCACCGACCCATTGAATTTTAAATTTGGCTAATTCTGGGGCTTTAAGATGGGTCTCTTGCAAGCAAAGGATATCCGGTTTTAACTTCCCGGCCTGTCTAATGATGGATTTTCTTTTACTGGGGGAAGTTATCCCTCCCACATTCCAAGACAGGATTTTTATATCAGAGCCAGCCATCTTTTATATAAAAAAAATGCACAATACACACCAAACAAAACCAAACAGGGCTACAAAAAAAAAAAATTACCCCCACACCAAGCACTTCCTATAAAATATGAATTTATGTTCTTAACTTCAAGAACATGCATATACCAAAGAAGGGGAAAAAAAAGCCAAACACTAACAGAGCAAGACATTTAAATACAATATCTTTTAAACATAATAATACTAAAACAGATTAATTAATCTTATTTTCTGTTAAACTTTGCGCTTCCTTAGGGTCTTTTAACATCTTAATTTCACCATTTATCATCACTGCAATTTTGCTGGATACAACAGCCTGGCATTATAATTAGCTTGTATAAGTTTCGAGCAAAATGGGGACATTTCCCTGTGGTGTTCTATTGTCAGTGGATATTTCTTCCTATAGCATCTAAAAATATTAACTTTATCTTGAAAATGTGATACTTTGACTATCACAGCTCTTGGTCTCGAGTTTCCATCTTTACTTGTACGTGTTGGTCCTACTCTGTGCGCACGCTCAATCCTTATTGGACTATTGTTTGGGCAATTTAATATCTCAGGAAGCATAGTAGAGGCAAAAGCAATTAAATCTTGATATTTATCAGATTCTGGTAATCCAATTATCCTAAAATTATTACGGCGGGCACGATCCTCTCTCTTCAATTCTGGCCTGCAACTCATCTAACTTGGTTTGGTGTGCTATTGTAAGTTGGTCTTGGCTATTAACCTTATCTTCTATGTCAGATCCTGTTTTCTGCTTCTTCAAGCCTAGTATGGAACCGTCTTACCTCATTTGTTAGTGTGGTCATTTCTGTCTTAAGTGAATCAAACTGTGGATTAATAATTCCAGCTATTTGGCTGATAAGGTTAGGTGAGTCAGGATTTATAGATGTGTTAGGCGTGACTTCATGTGAGATGCTAGAGTCATATTGTCTAGTGTTTTTTTTTTTTTTTTTTTTTTTTTTTTCTCTCCTTTGTGCTTAGGAGGCATTATCGGGGAACTCGCTTTGGTGTGTGATACAAATTTTTCCATGTGATCTAATGGTGTGAGGGGAAAAAAGAGGGAAAAAAAAAAAAAGTGTAAAAAAGAAGGGGAGTGCTCAAGTGTTTAAACACTTGTTCCTTTCCAAATTGCTGCTATCTACATTCTATTTTAAATCCAATACCGCAGTACAAATTTTTTTTTCCCACACTTATTGTTGTTATGAGTACTGGCTTGGCACTACAACATTAAGTACACAAATACTAATTTTCAAGAGATCCAGAATCAGTGAATAATATATTAACAAGAAAGTTCTTCTATTATTATGAGCATAGGCATAACTTAAACCCCCTTTATCCTTTAGAGGATACTTTCCTTAATGGTTAACCTACTACACCTATTACACCTTTCTGTGGCCTTACTGAACCAAGAGACAGTCCATTAACTGCTTAATATTAGCTATCTTCCCAGGGTATTCACTAATACTCTAGTATTTATAATCTTCACATTACTTATAAGTAACAACAACAGAAAGTATACTAGAAGACAGCACATTGAGTTGGGCAGATAATACTTGGTTTCTATTAATCGGGAGTCTTTTCCTTTTAATGTAATGTTCCTGAAAAATAAAATGTTCCCAGTGTTTATAGGTTTTGATCTTCTTTCCTTTACACGTCAAGCAAATTGTTATAATTATAAAGCATCTTCTTTCAGCTTTAAGTAATCTGGGTTATTGCCACAACTTAAAGAAAACCGTATAGGCTTCTAAACTTCCACTTGCAGAGTTCACCTGTATCCAAATGTCTGTACTTTTAACACAGTTGAAGATGTGTTTGGAGAAAAAAAAAAAAAAAAAGATTTGAGGCCCCAGACACAGCATGAATATCAGTCTATAAGGTATGGACAGGGTCAGAGTCATACAAGCATTTCAGGTGCCTTTTTAAATGTTATTAGCCAGTACAATGTATACTTGCGGTTAAGACCTCCAGTATTGTACACTTCTAGGCCTGTTTGCTGCTCTCCACGGTCGTTCACCTTTTACTGCACCGGACACCTCCAGGTAGCAATCGGGACTTCCAGGTAGCAGCTTCAATATCGGCACCTTCCTTTTGATTCCGTCGCCAGCGACTTATGCACCCCTTGCGCACGCTGATGTTAGCTCTTAGACCCGCCGTCAACCAGGACCAGGTAAGAAGGAGGCTCTAGCCGGCAGAGCAAATTCGGCCTTTAAGGGACTTCCACAGCGCTAGCTCCACGTCCGGGCTCAGGGATTCCACCCCGCCAGGATAGCAGTCTCCACGAGCAACGGAAAGGCAAGCACCAGTCGGTAGCGATGGGCCACAAACACTTGCGCACAGAGCGGCGTCCTCACACGCCAGCTCCTCCCAACAGGAAGTCTCTGACTCCAGTGTTCTTACTCAAAATAAATCTTATTAAATAAATTAATTCTATTTAAAGCTAAATACTTACCTGTAAAATAAACCCTAATATAGCTAAAATATAAATAATAATTATATTGTAGCTATTTTAGGATTAATATTTATTTTACAGGCAACTTTGTATTTATTTTAACCAGGTACAATAGCTATTTAATAGTTACCTAGTTAAAATAATTACAAAATTACCTGTAAAATAAATCCTAACCTAAGTTACAATTAAACCTAACACTACACTATCAATAAATAAATTAAATAAATTGTCTACAATTAAATCAACTAAACTAAATTAATTATTAAAATTAGTTTTACAGTTACTGTACTGCAGGCTTCCAGCAGCATGAGACACTGATCACAGCATGTATCTCATGAATAGAGTCACTCCACTGACAGGTATGGGATAACCGGGAGACCCTGACCCTGCAATCGCTAGCCCTAGGTGTCCTCCATTATGCTATTTATGCACTGCCCCACTCCTGAGGAATCCAGAAAGTGCGGGCATGCCAAAAGGCGCAAGAGAGGCGCACTAACAACCCAGGACACACTGGACCTTGAGGGCATAACGACCAGTGCCGTACCCTGAAGGGTTAATATTAACCTTGGCATCCCTTTACAGTGTATGGATATTTTTGTAGATACATAATTTGGTAAGCCTTTCTAAAGTATGGTGTTCAATCCCATAGTAAGCAAAGTGTATAAATAGAAAAATAAGATGCTCTAATTTGTTAGATTACATCAATTTTGCATCAGAATTACCCCTTTAAGTGTTATAAGAAATTGAAATATCTGTATAATTTCACAAGTTGGCAAACCTCTGCATAAACAGTGTTTATCTATATCCTCACTCGCAGTTGGAGCCAGGCCTGAGCAGACTGTCCTGCAACATCCTGTTGTCTTTAGGACCTGTAGACAAAACAAGCTCTTCTGCTGGCAGTATGCAAGTTGAAAAGCTGGGCTGTAGATCTGTAACTCCTCTGCTTGTAGCTGTGGATGATAGTGTTTTTGTTCTATTACAGGGACATTGTAACAGAAATATTGCATGCTCTAGTTCATTAGTGCATGTCATCTTCCACTGTTTTGCTGTGAAACTGTTTTAACCCCCTACAAAAGGGGATAAACACAAATTTCTGTTCGGAGCAGCAACAAAAAAACTGCAAATCCTGAGCAGGAAGCTGGTGAGCCAATTGGCAGTTTCAGTCCACAACCCTGCCAGTCACCACACAATTTAGAGCATGTTAGTTTTGCACTACAATATCCCTTTAAGGGACAGTATTTACTACTTTATTACCTTTGTAGAATAGCATAGATCTGCACACATGGGAGTATATGCAGGAAAAGGGAGCACAACACTAATCCCAAGAGCTATAAAGCTTCAAGGTGTGATGCAGGTGTAAGAATGGGAGTCCATATTGTAATCCGAAAAGACCATCTTCCCCTAGGGGTAAGGGGCTGGGTTTTGGAGTTTCTCTGGCACATTCTGTGAAGTTTGCCAGTTTTGTAAAGTGCTGTTTGGCTAAAGTAGCCCTATAGGGTACAGAATACTACTATATAGACTTTAGGTCTCTTTTGTCTTCAGGTTCTACAAGAAAAGAACAAAGCTAGAACCAATGCTTGCCCAGGTTACAACAATACACACACAAGGTTTTAAAAGGCTATTTTTCCCTCTGTTCCTTTTAGACCCGATCAGCCAAACTCCCAGTATCTTGAAATAAATTAAACAGGCCAAGAGTCTCCATCCCATTTTCAGCCAAGGACCTTTACCTGCAACAGAGAAAATCCCTCTTTCTTTAGCAAAAAAGAGCATTACTTGGTCACAGAGAAATGTATGGGTTTGGTTTCCTCTGTATGAAATTTTAGAACAGTGGTTAAAATGTAAAATGTTATATACATTCTTACTCCCCTTCAACCTGAAATTTTTTTTTTTTTTTTTTTTTTTTTATTAATATTTTTTATGATAGATGCACATTTCTGGTTTGTTTTCCTTTGTATATTATTGTCTTGGCGGCTCTCATAGCAGTGATCAGAAAGAAAATTAAAGGTTCAGGAAATTTGGCAAAATTAGTTTTGAGGTGGCCAAGCACATAGTGCTGGTAATAATAATAATAATAATCCCAGCATAACTCAAACTCATGAAACTTGGCACAATGCTAGAGATCTATGATGTGCATAATCCTATGCAACATAAATCTCATAGGTCACGTGATCTGGCAGCCATATTGCAATTTGAGACTAATTTCGGTAAACACTTGAAAATCTTCTCTTCCTGAACCGCTTATGTTAGAAATGTGAAACTTGCTGTATTACCTTATATTGTGACCTAGAGTTATAATTGTTCATGTTGAAGGAATTGGTCACAAGCTGTGGCAGCCATATTGGTTTACACAAAAATTTAAGAAATGTGTTTTCTTTGCAACAGCTTATGTTAAAGCTGTGAAATTTGCTGTATAACCATATTTCAGATTTCTACAGGCTTGCAGGTAATCATGACTGTTTACAGATCCTAGAGTGCCTATCTAAGAGAAACTAGTTATTTTGTCCTGGTCCTCTTTTAAAGGAGAGACTTCTTTCCTTTGATATGGTGAGATATTTGAAGGAATCTCAGTCTTCTTTATTCTATTAGCTTTGCTTCTACACTGCTTAGTACCAGAGATTCCTTCCCCATCCATAGGAAGGAAGGGATTTAGCAAAGTCCATTATGTCAAGTTGGTTTTAATTGTGCTTTACATGGTTAACACAGAACAAGTTAAAGTGACAGTCAAGTCCCAAGAAAACTTTCATGATTCAAATAGGGTATGTAATTTTAAACAACTTTCCAATTTAAGTTTATCACCAATTTTGCTTTGTTCTTTTGGTTTTCTTAGTTGAAAACTAAACCTAGGAGGTTCATAAGCTTATTTGTTAGACCTTGAAGGCCTCCTCTAATCTAAATGCATTTTGACAGTTTTTCACCACTAGAGGGCATTAGTTCATGTGTTTCATATAGATGACATTGAGCTCATGCATGTGAATTTACCGTGGAGTGAGCACTGATTTGGCTAAAATGCAAGTCTGTCAAAAGAACTGAAATAGGGGGGCAGTCTGCAGAGGCTTAGATACAAGGTAATTACAGAGGTAAAACATTTACTATAATCTTATGCAAAACTGGGGAATCGGTAATTAAGGGATTAACTATCTTTTTAAAACAACAAAAATTCTGGTGTTGACTGTCCCTTTAATATTTCAGGAGTTGCATTCTCACTCTCATTCCAGTTTAGACTGCCCAGATCTTAGTTCTAACTAATTTATTGAATAGGATTTTTGTCATTAACACATAGTGTACGTTACAGTAAGAGGTTTAGGGAGATTTCATCTGCCAGCAAAATTCTTAGTAATGTGCCCTGCAGGAATTAGATGATGTCACCTGCCATTTCCTGGGCAGATTAAGTAATATGTCATGGAAGAAAACATTGCTGTCATTGTATTTCATTCTTAAAGGAACACTAAAGTCAAAATTAAACTTTAATTATTTAAAGCACACAATTTTAAACAACTTTCCAATTCACTTCCATTCTCAAAATGTGCACACTTTTATATGCACACTTTGTGAGGCACCATATCCTACTGAGCAGGCGCAAGAATACATGTGTGTTATTGATTGATGGCTGTGACATGATGCTGGGATAAGTAAAATAGATCTTAAAATAATGCAACATTTCTACTGGTTGCAAAAGGTAGGTTCTTGGCTCCTCATTGAGTTCATAAAATATCTTGGCACTGGCTCTTCATTTTATACACAAACATCTCATTTAGGCCCTGATATTCAAAACCTCATTGCACGTTCCCTAGTGAAATATTCAAAACGCAGATTTTGCTTTACTTCTCCAAGGGGCTTTCCCTGCATTTCTGTATGTGAAGGAGAGACAATCCCAGTGCAATATAGCACTGCATGACATGAGTTCTGCTGCATTTACACTTTGTGCTTTCTTTTTTTATATCACGTCAGATGACATTTTATTACATTTAAACATTGCACTTTCTATTTTGTATTTTTTATTTTGTATACAGCTGTGTATTTAATATTGTGATTTTACAAAATCTGATTATGCTTTAAGTTTCTATTTAACCTAAACGAATTAGGCTCATAATTTTGTATATTTGTGTAACGTTTACAAATTTAGATTGCATTTTGCATGTCTTATTTATAGGGACAGTCTAGTCCAAAATAAACTCATGATTCATATAGGGCCCTTTTTAATTTTAATTTTCCAATTTTGCTTTGTATTCTTGGTATTAGTTGAAAGCTAAACCTAGGATGTTCATATGCTAATTTCTAAGCCCTTGAAGGTCGCCTCTTATCTCAGGGCATTTTTACAGTTTTTCACCACTAGAGGGTGTTAGTTCATGTGTTTCATATAGGTAACACTGTGCTCACGCACGTGGAGTTCCTAGGAGCCAGCACTGATTGGCTGAAATGCAAGTCTGTCAAAAGAACTGAAATAAGGGGGCAGTTTGCAGAGGCTTAGATAAAAGATAATCAGAAGTAAAAAGTGTATTAAAATAACTGTTGGTTATGCAAAACTAGGGAATGGGTAATAGAGATTTATCTTTTAAAACAATAACAATTCTGGTCTAGATTGTCCCTTTAAATTAAAATTGAAAAAATCTGTCGGCTTCAGTTTCCCAGAGCGTCATTACTTTCTATAAGCCAGATAATAAAACATTCTCTAGTTTGGAGAGAGATTATAGCGCAGACTTCACAGGGGCCGAACTCACAGAATTTTCTAAGAAAAGGGGAGAAACCTGGAAATCCCAGAGAGGTCTTCCATAGGATAGAAAATTTCACATGAGAGAGAAGGTAACTGGAGAACCCCTGGGGCGGATATAAAGGCTCTGTTTGCAGCAATTCCAAATTAAACTGAAATGTTTTCACTACAATTTAACTTACTTTTGTCTGTTAGTATATATTACTTTGCTGTTGTTAAAGGGCCATGATACCCAAATGTTGAAACACTTGGAACTGATGCACCATAGCTGTAAAAAGCTGACAAGAAAATATCACCTGAATATCTCTATGTAAAAAGAAGATATTTACCTCAAAATGTCCTAAGTATTCAAACCCCATTGCAAATGACTTTATGCAGCAAATCAGTATGTCTGTCCCGGGACAGGCAAGGGTGTGAGCTTCGTTGAGATCGCAGTAAAAGAGTTCATGACCTCAGCACTGCTGATGCTGATTCGCTGCAGTTCATTTCTTTTAATTTTTGTTTTACCTGCAGCTGAGCAGCAGCTGAATATAACTTTTTACACAGCACTTACTCTGCTGAGCGGAGGAAATTGTGAGGTAAAATACCTTTTTTACATAGAGATGCTCAGGTGATATTTTCCTGTCAGCTTTTTAGTTATACTGCATCAGTTTCAAGTGATTTAGCAGAGTATTATGTCCCTTTTTAACTACCAGGAATTTCAGAGAAAATCTTGGCCAAAAGACCAGATAGGTTTAAAAAAAAAATGGTTATATTTCATGCCACTGTTTTGCCGCCAAATAATAAGTTTTTTTGAAAAGTTATTTTTTTTTTTTATTTACATACAGTGTATGCAGTTATAACACAAATGGCTGTAAAGGCTTCTGTTATCCCCTTTGTTCAGAAATGGCAGGCATTTTTGGTATCTAGAACGCTGCTAATTGCAGCTGCACACCACACTTAGAATATTTCTGGCAGTGAAGGGGTTAATTGGGTAGCTTGTAAGGTTCATTTTAGTGGGAGGGAAAGGGGAGATTTTTGTCAGATCTCCCCTTTCCCTCCAACCACCCTGATCCATCCCAAACCTCTCTTTAACCCTCCTCCCCCTCCGGTGTCTGCCATCTTAGGTACTGGCAGTTGTCTGCCAGTACCCAGTGTGTGTATAATTTTTATTTATTCAGGAACATTCAGTGCTCCCATCCCTAACCATATGAAAGCGTATGCCTTCTCCCTCTGGCTGTGGTCTTGGCTGTCAGGACTGACAGCTGGGAACGCAGCATGAGAGAGAAGGTTGGACGTAGCTACTATATGAACAGGGTACGCTAGCCAAAGTACCCTATGATGTAGTAGCTACATCTATTAGGCTTAAGGGGTTAAAATAGGTGTATTTTGAGCAAACTGTACCTGCATGCAGCTGGCGAGACAAATCGGTGACACCTGCTTGTTTAAAATGCTTACAAAATTTCACAAGACTTGTGAGAGCTTCAGACACACCCTTGGAACTGCCCTGTCCCTCCCACTTTCTGAAAGGTTTACAATGGAGACCACATACAAAGTGCAATGTAATTTGTAAAAGAAACAAATGTACAAAGTATGATCCTAAGTTTTTATTGTAACAAACTTTCAAAGCATAGTCAGAATTGGTAAAATCACTGCTAGAGCTAAATGTATTATTTAAATGAGTACAAAGTTTAAATTAAATAAATAATAAAAGTGAAAAAATAATACTGAAAGGACCCAATCTGAAATGTATAGTAATCTAAAGTACTAAGTGTAACAAATCTCTCATATCATACTGGGCTTGTCCCTTCACATACAAAAAGAGATAAGATCTCGCAGTGCTGGAGAGTTCAGCCCATGGGGCCCATTTTATCAAGCTCCGAACGGAGCTTGTGGGCCCGTGTTTCTGGCGAGTCTTATGACTCTCCAGAAACAGCAGTTATGAAGCAGCGGTCTGAAGACCGATGCTCCATAACCCTGTCCGCCTGCTCTGAGCAGGCGGACAGGAATCGCCGGAAATCAACCCGATCGAGTACAATCGGGTTGATTGACACCTCCCTGCTGGCGGCCCATGAGTCTGCAGGAGGCGTCTTTGCACCAGCAGCTCTTGTGAGCTGCTGCAATGCTGAATACAGAGAGCGTATTGCTCTCCGCATTCAGCGATGTCTTGCGTACCTGATCCATACTGTCAAATCAGGTCCGCAAGACATTTTTGATAAATAGGCCCCCATGTGAAGTCTGAACTACAATTTCTCTCCAAGCTGGAGAACCTTTGAATATCACAACCTAATTTACTGAGAGCTATTTGGAAGCAACCTACCAGTAATATATAATATAATATAATATATATATAATTTTATACTGTGTTCCCTGCAATAATGTAGATCTGATAATTGCAAATGTAGAAATATTTTATTAGTATCTTTGGCTGTTTTTAAAAAATTTATAATAGAATCATTTTTTAATTCATTTTCCTGTGTTAAGATTTTCTCAGGAGTGAAGGCCAAAAGCTTTGTCTAAAACTATTGGGCATTTAGGGGAACATTCTATATTAAACCATATAATAACATTCACATTCTAACCCTGTCTTCATAGGCTGCTGTAGAGGAAACAAATGGTTTAGAATACATACTCTTTGGGATTGTTTTCCTACTTTGTGAGCTTCTGCCAATAAGCCTGATGGTCTGTTTCTTTCGTGCGAAGAAGCTAAATCAGAATTTGGTGAGTTATTATTTGGTTACTCAGTTTGTTCCCCTCACTTGTATCATTACTGTAAGTACTTATATAATTCTCTGACATTTTTTCCACCTTTATGAGTAGTACTCAGCAGTACAATAATTCTATATATTTATGTAGGAAATAACGGGTTTGTATGTATTTTTCTTTTGAAAACGGTACAATTCAAAGCCTTTTTAGTTCTGGTGGCCTATTAACTAATTTGATGCTGGATTTATAATCAGAAACTTATTGCCTATTATTTGAATGATAAACTTTTAATAACAAAAGGGACATGCAAGTCACAATTTAAGCTTTTGTGGTTCTGATACAACTTGCAATTAAGAGACACTTCAACTGACTGTTATAATGTAATTGACTTCTGTGGGGTTGTTTTTTTTGTTTTTTTTTTTTTTTGTAAATTGGAAACCCATTTTATGAAGTGCCCAAAGCAAATTTTATTGTGCTGATGTTCCTTCCAGAAGCAGTTTAGAATCTTTATGTGCACACTTTCTGAGACACCAGCTCCTACTAAGCATGTGCAAGAATACATGGTATATAAGTAAATGCTTTTAGTTATTGGCTGGTGGCTGTCACATGATGCAAGAAGGAAAATGGCTCCTAAAATGTAACATATTTCTACTGGCTGCAAAATGTGGGTTTTGATGTCCTGATTAAGTTCATAAAATATCTTACCACTGGCTCTTCATTTTATACACACCCATATCTCATTAAATCCCTGTCAGATATTTGGAATATATCAGCAAAATTATAAATCTTTATACTTCTGTCTCTATACTGTGTTCCCTAAAATCACATAATTTCACATCTGATAATTGCAGATGTAGAAATAATTTTATTAGTGTCTTATGCTTTGGCTGATATAAAACTTTAATGAATTAACAGAATAGCTTTGAATTATTTTGTATTCTTTTTCATGGGTTAAATTTTCCCTTTTGTTGTCAAAACTCTGCATGTCACAGCTCTGCTCTGTGAGTTTGTGTGGTCTACCACTTGTGTTTGGTTGCTCCTAGCAGTTTTCACTTCACATTAAGGGTATAGTACACAGTATGAGACTGTGTAAAATAAAAAAATAATTTGAGTAGTTAACAAAATCTTTAACATATACTTTCATTATTTGTGTCCCCATTTGCTGTAATTTAACTCTAAAACTTGTTGGGTTTTTCAAAATCCACTGAGTTTTAAAAGAGTAATAGGCGCTGCCATATCTAAACTTAATTTTTTTTTAGTTTTAAGCTCATCTTACTGTCCTGCTGAACAGAGCTAAAACTAACTAAAACCGGCAAGGTTTAGGATTACACAAACTCTACGTTATTGCCTGGTGTATATACGTCTTTCCCTAATTGTTCTGCACAGAAGACAGAAATAAATAGAAGACTATTTCAAACATGGCGGCACCCATTACTTCTATAGCATTTTTAGAGTACTTTATAGAAACTAAACTTTTACTTATATCATCAATATTTAAGCAACTAATATAATATAAAAAATACAACTGCATATTATTCTAAGTGCTAATCTTTGCTTTGAATACATCGCTATGTGTAGCATCTGTTTAATATCCCATTTTAGAAGCACTTAGTGAAATTTCTGCCGAATAGATTTGCCCCGGTCAACTAACAGGCTTGTGGCATCTTATAACCATTACAACCTATTGTGCTGCTAATGTGTCAATAGAGCTTTCATGTCTATGTACTGGATTCTATGTTCCGGTTAATGGCTAAAACACCTGAACTCAATTAGTAGGGGGGGTCCACATCATTTTGGCCATAATGTATCTGCCTGGGGTTATTGTAAATATTATTAGCTAAATTCAGCTATATCAATGTGCATTTATTTTACTCTTACAGGATAAAAATTTTTTTTTTTAATTCTGACTTTTGTAGGCAGCAGCTGGGATGGTGAACAGTCACAGCTTTGGGTCCAGAGCTTACTTTTTTGACAATCCTAGAAGATATGATAGTGATGATGATTTACCAAGACTTGCTGGAGCAAAAGGAGAAAGAGGGAGGTGAGTTCAGAGTCTGTTGATTCTGTTTTGAGTGTTAGTGGGGGGGTTTTGTACTAAATCAGGGTGCATAAAAAATGGGGAGTGGGGGGGGTTGTTTTCTTTTTGTTTTGTTTTTTTGTGCGTTTCCGAGGGGAAAATCTATTTTTTATTGGAGATGCATTTATAATCTAAAGGTTATTCATCATGAAAAATAGATTAGTGTTTAACTATAGAGCAAGGTGCTGTAATGTTTTACTTAAATGAATCCATTCACCATGTCCCAGGGGTTTCTGTCATTTATTTTTCTATCTTTACGATATTGTCACACATTATTGGTTGAGAAATAGACACTGATCATACAAGAAAACGTTTATAATTTCATATAGAGCATACAAATTTCAGATTTACTGTGATTAAATGTTTCATTCTCTTGGTATCCTTTGAAGGAGAGCAATGCTCTACCGGGGCCTAGCTGAACACATTGGGTAATACAGTGATAAACAGCTAGCTCATAGTAATGCATTGCTTCTGAGCTTTTCTTTGTATGCTTTTCAACAATAGATACCAAGAGGAGGAAACAAATTAGATAAGTAAATTGGAAATTGTTAAAAATTCCATGTTCTTTCTGACTCAAAAGTTTAATTTTGACTTCACTGCCATTGTTCCCCTGCAAATCTATGTAAACAGAATCAACCCATACCAAGTTTCAAGAAGCTCATTGACTAGAAGATAGAGTGGAATTGATCTGCACAAGGACCTAATTGTGAGGAGGGAGGGGCAAGCTTTAAAAATGTAAAGTTATAGTTAAAACTATTTAAATTGTTATTAAGGTAATTTATTTCTTTCCTAAGACATGGAAAGTCCACAACGTCATTCCAATTACTAGTGGGATATTCACTCCTGGCCAGCAGGAGGAGGCAAAGGGCACCCCAGCAGAGCTGTTAAGTGTCACTTCCTTTACCCATAACCCCCAGTCATTCTTTGCCTCTGTCAATGGAGGATGTGAAGTTGGTGTCTGAAGATATTTTTTTCCTTTTTATAGGTACTTTTCCCTGCAAGCAAGGATTTGGCTTTAGCTGTGTCCATGACAATCTCTTGAGTAAGAGTAGTGGTGGCTTTTAAGCAGTTAGAAAACCAAGCAAGGACAACCTCACCACTTTCTAACATAATTGCTACCCTGGTTATAGAAAGCCAGAGTTGGGTACTCTGTTCTTTTTCTACAGGTCTCTGATGTGTCCTTTCACGCCTTGTGAGCTGTCTTACTGCTGACAGCTGTATTTGCAGGGAAGTACTTTTGTCTTCTAGGTATTGGGAGACTTGCACTTTTCAGGAGTTTTTATTTCTGCATAGTTAATTGGGACTTAAAGGGAAACTCAGGTCAAAATTAAACTACACGATTCAGATACAGATTTTTTTTTAAATATATATATATATATATATATATATATATTTACACTTTTTGAGTCACCAACTCCTACTGAGCAGGTGCAAGAATTCACTTCATATACGTATATGCATTTGTGATTGGCCGATGGCTGTCACATGATACAGGGGGAGTGGAAATAGACATAACTTTGCAATTTATTTAACAAAAATCTACTACTCATTTGAAGTTCAGACTAAGTGCTATTGCATTGTCTTATCATGCATTTGTTGATTATGCAAATCTACTGTGTTGACTGGTCCTTTAATCAATCCTTTAAGGATTTATTGGGGCAGTGTGCAGGCACTTTGGTATCTGAGGGAGACTATGGGGTTAACTTTTCTTTCATGTAATGGCAAGAGTCCATGAGCTAGTGACGTATAGGATATACAATCCTACCAGGAGGGGCAAAGTTTCCCAAACCTCAAAACGCCTATAAATACACCCCTCACCACACCCACATTTCAGTTTTACAAACTTTGCCTCCTACAGAGGTGGTAAAGTAAGTTTGTGCTTTATTTTTATGATTTCTTCTGTGATAAGCGCTTCTAAGCATTTGGAAGCCCAATCAGAGTACAGTGTTTGTCAGAGGGATGTGAAGAGAGTATTGCCTGTTTGATTTTATGGTTTTCCTTGTGGGAAATCTTTTCAAGGGTTCTCTGTTATCCGTCGTAGGGATTCATTTCCTACCTCCCTTTTCAGATCGATGATGTACTCTTATGACATTACCTGTGCTGATAATTTTCAGTACTGGTTTTGCTATATGTGGATGGGTGTCTTTTGGTAAGTATGTATCATTATTTAAGACACTCTCAGCTATGGTTTGGCGCTTTATGTATAAATTTTTAAATATTTGTATTTTACTTATATTTGCCATGTGTCAGATCTATGTGTATTTCCCTTTTCAGTCCAACAGTTTCGTTATGGGAATCATGTTTAGGAAGCTTGTCTTACCTGGTGTATAGTCAGGAAAACAAATTAGGCTTGCGAGGGTGCAAAATACTGTTATTTATTGCGTCATTCTTGGCATGAGAATTTTTGTGTGCGAATGTGTGTCTGTTTTGACGCAAGTTTGTTATTTCCTGCGTCTTAGTTGATGCTAGATTGTTTGGCATGAAATTGTGAGTTATGACGCGAGTTGCGTCATTTCCGGATGCTTGTTGGCGCCAAAAAATGTCTTCACTTTTGCGTTGTGCGTCATACTTGATGCCAAAAAAATTAATTTTTTTACCTCACTTTCTATATGCTCCTTGCCACCTTTATGCTCAGAGGGTTATGCTATTTGCTTTTTTTTCCCATTCCTGAAACTGCTATATGTGGAAATAATATATTTCTGTTTAATGTTAGTTTTGTTTTGTTTTTTACAAGATGTCTCAATCTGTTCCTGTCTCAGAAGCTGCTGTAGGAACCATGCTGCCTGAACATAGTTCTAACAAAGCTAAGTGTATCTGTTGTAAGCTAGTGGAGATTATATCTTCAGCTGTAGTATGTAACAGTTGTCATGAGGTTTCTATTCGTGCTAGTACAGTATATGTTCCTTCAACATCTAAAGTACATGATATCCCTGTTGATATGAAAAAATATAATGCTGATGCGATACAGAAGGCTATGACTGCTATACCACCTTCAAATAAACTTAAAAGGTCTCTTAAAACTTTTCATAATACTAATGAAATTTGTAATGACCTGCAAAATACTGATCTATCCTCCTCTGACGAGGATCTCTGACTCAGAAGATCCTACTTCAGACATTGACACTGATAAGTCATCTTCTCTTTTTAAGATTGAGTATATTCGTTCTTTGTTTATAACTTTGGATATTGAGGAGTCTGGTCCTCTTGGTGATAATAAATCCAGTAAACGTTTAAATTCTGTTTATAAACCTCCTGTGACTACTCCCTGAAGTTTTTCCTGTTTCTGATGTGATTGCTAAGGAATGGTCTAAGCCTGGTACTACTTTTGTTCCTTCTTCAAGGTTTAAAAGTTGTATCCTTTGCCAGTGGCTAAATTAGAGTTTTGGGAAAGTCCCTAAGGATGATGGGGCTGTTTATACTCTTGCTAAAAGTACTACTATTCCTATGGAAGATAGCACTTCTAAGGATCCTTTAGATAGGAAGATTGAATCTTTTCTAAGGAAAGCTTATTTGCATTCTGGCTATATGCTCAGACCTGCCATTTATATGGCTGATGTTGCGGCTGCATCAACTTTTTGGTTGGATAGCTTGGCACAATGGGAAAGACTCTGATTTGCATAGTATTGTTCGTTGGCATCACAGATAAAATGATTAGCATGTTGAAGCGATTTTTGATATCATCAAGATTAATGTTAAATCTGTCTTTGGCTATTTTAGCTAGAAGAGATTTATGGCTCAAATCATGGAATGCTGACATGATATCTAAATCTAGGTTACTATCTTTCATTCCAGGGTAATTTGTTTGGTTCCCAGTTGAATTCAATTATTACCACTATTACTGGGGGGAATTTTTTATTTTTTTTGCCTCAAGATAAAGTCTAAAGGCAAATCTAAAGCTTCTAATCAGTTTTGTTCCTTTCATCAGAATAGAGAAAAGCACTCCTTCCCCTAAAGACTCTGGCTCCAATTGGAAGCCATCCTCGAGTTGGAATAAATCCAAGCCTTACAAGAAACCAAAGCCAGCCCCAAGACTGCATGAAGGTGCGGCCCTCGATACAGTTTTGCTGGTGGGGGGCAGATTGAAATTATTTCAAGAATTTTGGGCAGGTTCCATTCATAATCGTTAGATTCAGAATATTGTCTCCCAGGGGTATCGAATAGGTTTCAGAATAAGATCTTCTGTGATTTTTTTTTTCTTTTCTTACGTTCCAACAAATCCTGTGAAAAATATCAGGCTTTTCTGAAATGTGTTTCAGATCTAGAGCTTTCAAGAGTGATTGTACCTGTTCCAATTCTGGAACAGGGTCTGGGTTTTTATTCAAATCTATTAATTGTCCCGAAGAAGGGAAAACTTTCAGACCAGTTCTGGATCTGAAGTTTTTGAATCATTTAGTAAGAGTCCCAACTTTCAAGATGGGGACTATTCTGCCTTTTTGTTCATGTCCTCAATAGACTTACATGATGTGTATCTTCATATTCAGAGTCATCCAGACCACTATCGGTTTCTGAGATTCTCTTTTCTAGACAAGCATTACCAGTCTGCTGCTCTTCCATTTGGCCTAGCAACAGCTCCAAGAATCTTTTGAAGGTTCTCGGTGCCCTTCTATCTGTAATCGGAGAGCAGGGTATTGCGTTGTTTCATTATTTGGACGATATCTTGGTACTGGCTCAATCGTTTTCATTTAGCAGAATCTCACACGAATCAACTTTTGTTGTTTCTTCAAAGACTTGGTTGGAGGATCAATTTACTAAAGAGTTCCTTGATTCCTCAAACAAAGGTCACATTTTTAGGTTTCCAGATAGATTCAGTGTCCATGACTCTTGGTCAGCTATGTGCATAGAAGTTTTAGGTCTCATGACTGCTGCATCGGATGTGATCCCTGTTGCTTGTTTTCATGAGACCTGTGCATGCTGAATCAATGGTGCAGGGATTATACTTGGATATCACAGTTGATATACTTAAATCCCAACATTCAACTCTCTCTTTCCTGGTGGTTAGTCCATCAGATTATTCAAGGGGCCTCTTTTGTTTGTCCTGCCTGGACTGATTTCAACAGATGCAAGTCTCACAGGTTGGGGAGCTGTCTGGGGGTCTCTGACAGCACAAGGAGTTTGAAATCCTCAAGAGGCAAGGTTACCAATCAATATTTTAGAACTCTGTGCTGTTTTCAGGGCTCTTTAGGCTTGGCCACTATTTAAAGAGAGAATTATTCATTCGTTTTCAGACAGACAATATCACAACTGTGGCATATGTCAATCATCAAGGGGGGACTCGCAGTCTTTTAGCGATGAAAGTGTCTCGGATACTTTCTTGGGAGTAATCAAACTCCTGTCTAATTTCTGCAAAACATATGCCAGGTGTTGACAATTGGGAAGCGGATTATCTCAGTCGTCAGTCTTTACATCCAGGGGAGTGGTCTCTCCATCCAGATGTATTTTGTCAGATTTTACAGATGTGGGGTCTCCCGAAATAGATCTGATGGCTTCCCAGGTACCTTTCCAGGTCCAGGGATCCTCAGGTGGAGATGGTGAATGTGTTAGCAGTTCCTTGGTTTTACCAACCTGCTTACATTTTTTTTTTTTTTTTTTTTTTTTTTTTTTTTTTTTTTTTCCGCCTCTAGTTCTTCTTCCAAGGGTGATCTCCAAGATCATATTGGAAAGATACGCATGTGTTAATTATAGCACCAGCATGGCCTCACAGGTTTTGGTATGCGGATCTTGTCCAGATGTCCGGTTGCCAACCTTGGCCACTTCCTTTAAGGCCGGACCTTCTGTCTCGAGGGCCGTTTTTCCATCAGGATCTCAAATTGCTAAATTTGAAGGTATGGTAATTGAACGCTTAGTCATAGAGGTTTCTCTGACTCAGTGGTTAATACTATGCTACAGGCTCGTAAGTCTCTGTTTCAAGGTTTGGAAAACCTATATTTCATGGTGGTTTTTCTCATATATTCTCTTGGCATTCTTTTAGGATCCCTAAAATTTTACACTTTCTTAAGGATGGTTTGGATAAAGGTTTGTCTGCTAGTACCTTGAAGGGACAAATCTCTGCTCTTTCTGTAACATTAGTAGGGAAATTGTTGTTCCTAATCCCAAGAATACTCATGAAAGATCTCTACATTCTTTGGATGTTGTAAGAGCTTTCAAATATGTTGAAGCTACTAAAGATTTCAGGAAGACTTCTAGTCTATTTGTTGTTTTTTTTTTTTGTTTTTTTTTCTGGTCCTAGGAAAGGTCAGAAAGCCTCTGCCATTTCTTTGGCATCTTAGTTAAAGCTTTTGATTCACAAGGCTTATTTAGAGGCAGGACAGTCACCGCTTTGGTTGATCAGATTTGCAAAGCAGCAACTTGATCTTCTTTGCATATATTTACTAGATTTTACCATTTTTATATATTTGCTTCTTCTGAAGCAGTCTTTGGTAGAAAAGTTCTTCAGGCAGCTGTTTCAGTTTGATTCTTCTGCATATGATTTTAATTTTTTTTTTTTTTTTATTTATTTTTTTTTTATTTTTTTTTTATGGTGGTTATGATTTTTGTATAAAGCACAATTTTATTTCCAGTTCCTTTTTGTATGGGGTTTTTTTTTTTTTTTTTTTTTTAATTTCTTATTTTATTACCTCACTACTTGGTTATTCGTTAAACTGAATTGTGGGTGTGGTGAGGGGTGTATTTATAGGCATTTTGAGGTTTGGGAAAGTTTGGCCCTCCTGGTAGGTAGGATTGTATATTCCATACGTCACTAGCTCATGGACTCTTACCAATATGAAATAAATTAATTTATCAAGTTCTTGCATAAATTATGTTTTCTCTTATATGTTATGGGATGGTTCGTCAGGCTGAAGACTTAACAGTTTAAAAACGCCTCTAAAGCGCTTCCCACTTTATCGCCTATTGTATCGTAACCGTTAGCTCAGTGAGTTTGCTAGAAGTTACGGTCGGGTTTTCAGTTTGTTCCACAGGTTTTCTTGTGTGCCGCTCACATGACCGCACACTCTTCCGCTTGTACACTGAGAGGAGCTGTCATTCTGAGTTCACTTCTGTGACTGCTGTGAGACCTCATTTGAGCTGTTCATTTATTTTATCTCTGCTTCTAGTGGTTATAGTAGGGCACCTCAGTCTGAGGTGTAGGTGTATTTTTTTTTAAAAAAAATTGTGCATACTTGGCGTTATTGCGCTCTGAGAGATTCCAGTTACTTCTTAAAGTGGCTAAATTATTTTATTTTCTTAATTTACTTTTGGGGTACTATCTTGGCTATGGACACTGAACAGGAGTCTGTTTCATTTGATAAATGTTTACTATGTTTAGAGGCCCAAATTGTTTTGCCTATGCAAGTTTGCTCCTCATGTTAAGCTAGGATCCTAAAACTTAAAGATACATTACTGCCTTCTGAGCCTATAGTCTCAGGATATGCCACAGCTTTCTCCTCAAACGACCCAATCCTCAATGGCATCACATACACGCCTACAGGAGGCTTAGAGGAACTGTAGGGCACTGTATTTTCCACTAGATTTTGCTGCACAGATATTTTCTGCTGTCTGCGGCTTTATCTGCTTTTCCCATGGTGGGTAAGCGCAAGAGGAAATCAAAGCATTTTTCTGATACTATGGTGTCCCATCATTTCTTTCATGTAATTAGCAAGAGTCCATGAGCTAGTGACGGATGGGATATACATTCCTACCAGGAGGGGCAAACTTTCCCAAACCTCAAAATGCCTATAAATACACCCCTCACCACACCCACAAATCAGTTTTACAAACTTTGCCTCCTGTGGAGGTGGTGAAGTAAGTTTGTGCTAGATTCTACGTTGATATGCGCTCCGCAGCAGGTTGGAGCCCGGTTTTCCTCTCAGCGTGCAGTGAATGTCAGAGGGATGTGAAGAGAGTATTGCCTATTTGAATTCAATGATCTCCTTCTACGGGGTCTATTTCATAGGTTCTCTTTTATCGGTCGTAGAGATTCATCTCTTACCTCCCTTTTCAGATCGACAATATACTCTTATATATACCATTACCTCTACTGATTCTCGTTTCAGTACTGGTTTGGCTTTCTACTACATGTAGATGAATGTCCTGGGGTAAGTAAGTCTTATTTTTGTGACACTCTAAGCTATGGTTGGGCACTTTATATAAAGTTCTAAATATTTGTGTTTAAACATTTATTTGCCTTGATTCAGGATGTTCAATATTCCTTATTTCAGACAGTCAGTTTCATTATTTGGGATAATGCATTTGAATAATCAATTTTTTTCTTACCTTAAAATTTGACTTTTTTCCCTGTGGGCTGTTAGGCTCGCGGGGGCTGAAAATGCTTCATTTTATTGCGTCATTTTTGGCGCTGACTTTTTTTGGCGCAAAAAATTCTTTGTTATTTCCGGCGTCATTCTTGTCACCGGAAGTTGCGACATTTTTTGACGTTTTTGCGCCAAAAGTGTTGGCGCTAAAAAATATGGGCGTCATTGTCTCCACATTATTTAAGTCTCATTGTTTATTTGCTTCTGGTTACTAGAAGCTTGTTCACTGGCATTTTTTCCCATTCCTGAAACTGTCATTTAAGGAATTTGATCAATTTTGCTTTATATGTTGTTTTTTCTCTTACATATTGCAAGATGTCTCAGATTGACCCTGAATCAGAAGATACTTCTGGAAAATCGCTGCTTGATGTTGGATCTACCAAAGTTAAGTGTATTTGCTGTAAACTTGTGGTATCTGTTCCTCCAGCTGTTGTTTGTAATGAATGTCATGACAAACTTGTTAATGCAGATAATATTTCCTTTAGTAATGTTACATTACCTGTTGCTGTTCCATCAACATCTAATACTCAGAGTGTTCCTGTTAACATAAGAGATTTTGTTTCTAAATCCATTAAGAAGGCTATGTCTGTTATTCCTCCTTCTAGTAAACGTAAAAGGTCTTTTAAAACTTCTCATTTTTCAGATGAATTTTTAAATGAACATCATCATTCTGATTATGTTTCCTCTGGTTCAGAGGATTCAGTTTCAGAGGTTGATACTGATAAATCTTCATATTTATTCAAAATGGAATTTATTCGTTCTTTACTTAAAGAAGTCCTAATTACATTAGAAATAGAGGATTCTGGTCCTCTTGATACTAAATCTAAACGTTTAAATAAGGTTTTTAAATCTCCTGTAGTTATTCCAGAAGTTTTTCCTGTCCCTGATGTTATTTCTGAAGTAATTTCCAGGGAATGGAATAATTTGGGTAATTCATTCACTCCTAAACGTTTTAAGCAATTATATCCTGTGCCATCTGACAGATTAGAGTTTTGGAACAAAACCCCTAAGGTTGATGGGGCTATCTCGACTCTTGCTAAAAGTACTACTATTCCTACGACAGATAGTACTTCCTTTAAGGATCCTTTAGATAGGAAAATTGAATCCTTTCTAAGAAAAGCTTACTTATGTTCAGGTAATCTTCTTAGACCTGCTATATCTTTAGCGGATGTTGCTTCAACTTTTTGGTTGGAAGCTTTAGCACAACAAGTAACAGATCATAATTCTCATAGCATTGTTAATCTTCTTCAACATGCTAATAATTTTATTTGTGATGCCATCTTTGATATCATTAGGGTTGATGTCAGGTATATGTCTCTAGCTATTTTAGCTAGAAGAGCTTTATGGCTTAAAACTTGGAATGCTGATATGTCTTCTAAGTCAACTTTGCTTTCCCTTTCTTTCCAGGGTAATAAATGATTTGGTTCACAGTTGGATTCTATTATTTCAACTGTTACTGGGGGGAAAGGAACTTTTTTACCACAGGATAAAAAATCTAAAGGTAAATTTAGGTCTACTAATCGTTTTCGTTCCTTTCGTCACAATAAGGAACAAAAGCCTGATCCTTCCCCTACAGGAGCAGTATCAGTTTGGAAACCATCTCCAGTCTGGAATAAATCCAAGCCTTTTAGAAAGCCAAAGCCAGCTCCCAAGTCAACATGAAGGTGCGGCCCTCATTCCAGCTCAGCTGGTAGGGGGCAGATTACGATTTTTCAAAGAAATTTGGATCAATTCGATTCACAATCTTTGGATTCAGAACATTGTTTCACAAGGGTACAGAATAGGCTTCAAGATAAGGCCTCCTGCAAGAAGATTTTTTTCTTTCCCGAGTCCCCGTAAATCCAGTGAAGGCTCAAGCATTTCTGAAATGTGTTTCAGATCTAGAGTTGGCTGGAGTAATTATGCCAGTTCTAGTTCTGGAACAGGGGCTTGGGTTTTACTCAAATCTTTTCATTGTACCAAAGAAGGAGAATTCCTTCAGACCAGTTCTGGATTTAAAAATATTGAATCATTATGTAAGGATACCAACATTCAAAATGGTAACTATAAGGACTATTCTTTTGTTCAGCAAGGGCATTATATGTCCACAATAGATTTACAGGATGCATATCTGCATATTCCGATTCATCCAGATCACTATCAGTTTCTGAGATTCTTTCCTAGACAAGCATTACCAGTTTGTGGCTCTGCCGTTTGGCCTAGCAACAGCTCCAAGGATTTTTACAAAGGTTCTCGGTGCCCTTCTCTCTGTAATCAGAGAACAGGGTATTGTGGTATTTCCTTATTTGGACGATATCTTGGTACTTGCTCAGTCTTCACATTTAGCAGAATCTCATACGAATCGACTTGTATTGTTTCTTCGAGAACATGGTTGGAGGATCAATTTACCAAAAAGATAATTGATTCCTCAGACAACGGTAACCTTTTTAGGTTTCCAGATAGATTCAGTGTCCATGACTCTGTCTATGACAGACAAGAGACGTCTAAAATTGGTTTCAGCTTGTCGAAACCTTCAGTCTCAATCATTCCCTTCGGTAGCCTTATGCATGGAAATTCTAGGTCTTATGACTGCTGCATCGGACGCGATCCCCTTTGCTCGTTTTCACATGCGACCTCTTCAGCTCTGTATGCTGAACCAGTGGTGCAGGGATTATACAAAGATATCTCAATTAATATCTTTAAAACCGATTGTACGACACTCTCTGACTTGGTGGACAGACCACCATCGTTTAGTTCAGGGGGCTTCGTTCTTCCGACCTGGACTGTGATTTCAACAGATACAAGTCTGACAGGTTGGGGAGCTGTTTGGGGGTCTCTGACAGCACAAGGGGTTTGGGATTCTCAGGAGGTGAGATTACCGATCAACATTTTGGAACTCCGTGCAATTTTCAGAGCTCTTCAGTCATGGCCTCTTCTAAAGAGAGAGTCGTTCATTTGTTTTCAGACGGACAATGTCACAACCGTGGCATATGTCAATCATCAAGGAGGGACTCACAGTCCTCTGGCTATGAAAGAAGTATCTCGAATACTGGTATGGGCGGAATCCAGCTCCTGTCTAATTTTTGCAGTTCATATCCCAGGTATAAACAATTGGGAAGCGGATTATCTCAGTCGCCAAACGTTACATCCGGGCGAATGGTCTCTTCACCCAGAGGTATTTCTTCAGATTGTTCAAATGTGGGGACTTCCAGAAATAGATCTGATGGCTTCTCATCTAAACAAGAAGCTTCCCAGGTATCTGTCCAGATCCAGGGATCCTCAAGCGGAGGCAGTGTATGCATTGTCACTTCCTTGGAAGTATCATCCTGCCTATATCTTTCTGCCTCTAGTTCTTCTTCCAAGAGTGATTTCCAAGATTCTAAAGGAGTGCTCGTTTGTTCTGCTGGTGGCTCCAGCATGGCCTCACAGGTTTTGGTATGCGGATCTTGTCCGGATGGCCACTTGCCAACCGTGGACTCTTCCGTTAAGACCAGACCATCTATCGCAAGGTCCTTTTTTCCATCAGGATCTCAAATCCTTAAATTTGAAGGTATGGAGATTGAACGCTTGATTCTCAGTCATAGAGGTTTCTCTGACTCTGTGATTAATACTATGTTACAGGCTCGTAAATCTGTATCTAGGAAGATATATTATCGAGTCTGGAAGATTTACATTTCTTGGTGTTTTTCTCATCATTTTTCTTGGCATTCTTTTAGAATTCCTAGAATTTTACAGTATCTTCAGGATGGTTTGGATAAAGGTTTGTCTGCAAGTTCCTTGAAAGGACAAATCTCTGCTCTTTCTGTTCTTTTTCACAGAAAGATTGCTAGTCTTCCTGATATTCATTTTTTTGTACAAGCTTTGGCTCGTATAAAACCTGTTATTAAGTCAATTTCTCCTCCTTGGAGTTTGAATTTGGTTCTGGGGGCTCTTCAAGCTTCTCCTTTTGAACCTATGCATTCGCTGGACATTAAATTACTTTCTTGGAAAGTTTTTTTGTTTCTTTTGGCCATCTCTTCTGCTAGAAGTTTCTGAATTACCTGCTCTTTCTTGTGAGTCTCCTTTTCTGATTTTTCATCAGGATAAGGCGGTGCTGCGAACTTCTTTTGAATTTTTTACCTAAGGTTGTGAATTCTAACAACATTAGTAGAGAAATTGTGGTTCCTTCATTGTGTCCTAATCCTAAGAATTCTAAGGAAAAGTCGTTGTATTCTTTGGATGTAGTTAGAGCTTTGAAATATTATGTTGAAGCTACTAAGGATTTCCGAAAGACTTCTAGTCTATTTGTTATCTTTTCTGGTTCTAGGAAAGGTCAGAAGGCTTCTGCCATTTCTTTGGCATCTTGGTTAAAATCTTTGATTCATCATGCTTATGTCGAGTCAGGTAAAACTCCGCCCCAAAGGATTACAGCTCATTCTACTAGGTCAGTTTCTACTTCCTGGGCGTTTAGGAATGAAGCTTCAGTTGATCAGATTTGCAAAGCAGCAACTTGGTCTTCTTTGCATAGTTTTACTAAATTCTACCATTTTGATGTGTTTTGTACCAAAAACTGCTTCAGAAGAAGAAAAGTACTTCAGGCAGCTGTTTCAGTTTGATTCTTCTGCTTATAATTTCAGTTTTTTTTCATTATAAGATTTAAACTTTATTTTGGGTGTGGATTTTTTTCAGCGGAATTGGCTGTCTTTATTTTATCCCTCCCTCTCTAGTGACTCTTGCGTGGAAGATCCACATCTTGGGTAGTCATTATCCCATACGTCACTAGCTCATGGACTCTTGCTAATTACATGAAAGAAAACATAATTTATGTAAGAACTTACCTGATAAATTCATTTCTTTCATATTAGCAAGAGTCCATGAGGCCCACCCTTTTTTGTGGTGGTTATGATTTTTTTCTATAAAGCACAATTATTCCAATTCCTTATTTTATATGCTTTCACACTTTTTTCTTATCACCCCACTTCTTGGCTATTCGTTAAACTGATTTGTGGGTGTGGTGAGGGGTGTATTTATAGGCATTTTGAGGTTTGGGAAACTTTGCCCCTCCTGGTAGGAATGTATATCCCATACGTCACTAGTTCATGGACTCTTGCTAATATGAAAGAAATTAATTTATCAGGTAAGTTCTTACATAAATTATGTTTTTCTGCAATGGTTGACCTCCCCCATAAATCGGATGAGGAGGATACCTCGGTTGCTTCCGAGGGTGAGATCTCAGATTCTGACAGTATAAATCCTTTTGACTTTAACATCTTTGTTTACTTCTAAAGGAGGTTCTGGCTACTTTTGACTACTCTGATTCTTCTGTCTCTGTCAACCCTAAAAAAATCTAGTAAGCTTAATAAATACTATGATGTTCCTTCCTCTGTGGAAGAGTTTCCTGTTCCAGACCATGTGTTGGAGATCCCCCCCCCTTCTTTTTTTTTTTTTTTCTTTTTTTTTTTTTGTTTCCTGTTGCCGACTCCATTCGGTACTCATGGTGCACTGTGCCTAAATTGGAAGGAGCTATTTCTACTCTGGCCAAGAGAACCATGATTCCTATAGAGGATAGCTGTTCTTTTAATGATCCTATGGACAAAATGCTGGAGGCTTATTTAAAGAAAATGTATATTCATCAGGGATTACAATGGCAACCTGCTGTTTTGTATTGCTACGGTAGCAAGCACAGCATGTTGTTGGTGTGATGCTTTGTCTGAACTGATTTTAGAAGAGACTTCGTTAGAGGAGATCCAAGATAGGATCAAGGTTCTCAAGCTGGCCAATTCCTTTATCTCTGATGCCAACATGCAAGTAATTAGACTAGGAGCCAAGATGTCTGGCTTCACTGTTCTAGCTCGCAGGGCTCTGTGAGGTTACATTAGCTGACCAAGATTTTAGCCAAAGTCCAAGCTCCTGTCGTTACCTTACAAGGGTATGACCCTGTTTGGTCCTGATCCGGCCAAGATGATTTCTGAAATTACTGGTGCAAAGGGGTTTTTCTTCTGTTATGTGTGATCAGTCCACGGGTCATCATTACTTCTGGGATATAACTCCTCCCCAACAGGAAATGCAAGAGGATTCACCCAGCAGAGCTGTATATAGCTCCTCCCCTCTACGTCAGTCCCAGTCATTCTCTTGCACCCAACGACTAGATAGGATGTGTGAGAGGACTATGGTGATTATACTTAGTTTTTATGACTTCAATCAAAAGTTTGTTATTTTAAAATAGCACCGGAGCGTGTTATTACTTCTCTGGCAGAGTTTGAGGAAGAATCTGTCAGAGTTTTTTACTATGATTTTAACCGGAGTAGTTAAGATCATATTGCTGTTCTCGGCCATCTGAGGGAGGTAAAGGCTTCAGATCAGGGGACAGCGGGCAGATGAATCTGCATTGAGGTATGTAGCAGTTTTTATTTTCTGAATGGAATTGATGAGAAAATCCTGCCATACCGTTAAAATGACATGTATGTATACACTTCAGTATTCTGGGGATGGTATTTCACCGGAACTACTCTGTTAAAGGTCACTAATCCTTTTTAATAACTATTTATCATGTTAAACGTTTTTGCTGGAATGTAGAATCGTTTACATTGCTGAGGTACTGTGTGAATAAATATTTGGGCATTATTTTCCACTTGGCAGTTTTTTTGCCTTAATTGTGACAGTTTCGTTTCTCTTCACTGCTGTGTGGGAGAGGGAGGGGCCGTTTTTGGCGCTCTTTGCTACGCATCAAAAAATACCAGTCAGTTACTTTTATATTTCCTGCATAATCCGGTTCATCTCTGATAGATCTCAGGGGTCTTCAAACTTCTTTGAAGGGAGGTAAATTCTCTCAGCAGAGCTGTGAGAATTCTTATAGTGACTGTGAATAAAAGCGTTGCTTTGTATTTTTTATGTCAAATTTAATTATTGTTATTTTACTAATGGGAACAAACCTTTGCTAAAAGTTTTGTTGTTTTAAAGTTTGATGCTATAACTGTTTTTCAGTTCATTATTTCAACTGTCATTTAATCGTTAGTACCTCTTTGAGGCACAGTACATTTTTTGCTAAAAAAGATTATAACCAAGTTGTAAGTTTTTTGCTAGTGTGTTAAACATGTCTGACTCAGAGGAAGATATCTGTGTCATTTGTTCCAATGCCAAGGTGGAGCCCAATAGAAATTTATGTACTAACTGTATTGATGCTACTTTAAATAAAAGTCAATCTGTACAATGTGAACAAATTTCACCAAACAGCGAGGGGAGAGTTATGCCGACTAACTCGCCTCACGCGGCAGTACCTGCATCTCCCGCCCGGGAGGTGCGTGATATTTTGGCGCCTAGTACATCTGGGCGGCCATTACAGATAACATTACAAGATATGGCTACTGTTATGACTGAAGTTTTGTCTAAATTACCAGAACTAAGAGGCAAGCGTGATCACTCTGGGGTGAGAACAGAGTGCGCTGACAATGCTAGGGCCATGTCTGATACTGCGTCACAGCTCGCAGAGCATGAGGACGGAGAGCTTCATTCTGTGGGTGACGGTTCTGATCCAAACAGATTGGACTCAGATATTTCAAATTTTAAATTTAAGTTGGAGAACCTCCGTGTATTACTAGGGGAGGTCTTAGCAGCTCTCAACGATTGTAACACCGTTGCAATACCAGAGAAACTGTGTAGGTTGGATAAATACTTTGCGGTACCGGCGAGTACTGACGTTTTTCCTATACCTAAGAGACTAACTGAAATTGTTACTAAGGAGTGGGATAGACCCGGTGTGCCGTTCTCACCCCCTCCAATATTTAGAAAGATGTTTCCAATAGACGCCACCACTCGGGACTTATGGCAAACGGTCCCCAAGGTGGAGGGAGCAGTTTCTACTTTAGCTAAGCGTACCACTATCCCGGTGGAGGATAGCTGTGCTTTCTCAGATCCAATGGATAAAAAATTAGAGGGTTACCTTAAGAAAATGTTTGTTCAACAAGGTTTTATATTACAACCCCTTGCATGTATCGCGCTGATTACGGCTGCGGCAGCATTTTGGATTGAGTCGCTTGAAGAGAACCTTAGTTCATCTACGCTAGACGACATTACGGACAGGCTTAGAGTCCTTAAACTAGCTAATTCCTTCATTTCGGAGGCCGTAGTACATTTAACCAAACTTACGGCTAAGAACTCAGGATTCGCCATACAGGCACGTAGGGCGCTGTGGCTAAAATCCTGGTCAGCTGATGTTACTTCTAAGTCCAAATTACTTAATATACCTTTCAAGGGGCAGTCTTTATTTGGGCCCGGTTTGAAAGAGATTATCGCTGACATTACAGGAGGTAAGGGCCACGCCCTACCTCAAGACAAAGCCAAAGCTAAGGCTAGACAGTCTAATTTTCGTCCCTTTCGGAACTTCAAAACAGGAGCAGCATCAACCTCCACTGCACCAAAACAGGAAGGAGCTGTTGCTCGTTACAGGCAAGGCTGGAAGCCTAACCAGTCCTGGAACAAGAGCAAGCAGGCCAGGAAACCTGCTGCTGCCCCAAAGACAGCATGAACCGAGAGCCCCCGATCCGGGACCGGATCTAGTGGGGGGCAGACTCTCTCTCTTCGCCCAGGCCTGGGCAAGAGATGTTCAGGATCCCTGGGCACTAGAGATCATATCTCAGGGATACCTTCTAGACTTCAAATTATCTCCCCCAAGAGGGAGATTTCATCTGTCAAGGTTGTCAACAAACCAGATAAAGAAAGAAGCGTTTCTACGCTGCGTACAAGATCTGTTAATAATGGGAGTGATCCATCCGGTTCCGCGGTCGGAACAAGGACAAGGGTTCTACTCAAACCTGTTTGTGGTTCCCAAAAAAGAGGGAACTTTCAGGCCAATCTTAGATTTAAAGATTCTAAACAAATTCCTAAGAGTTCCATCGTTCAAAATGGAAACTATTCGGACAATCTTACCCATGATCCAAGAGGGTCAGTACATGACCACAGTGGATTTAAAGGATGCTTACCTTCACATACCGATCCACAAAGATCATCACCGGTATCTAAGGTTTGCCTTCTTAGACAGGCACTACCAGTTTGTAGCTCTTCCATTCGGATTGGCTACGGCTCCAAGAATCTTCACAAAGGTTCTGGGTGCCCTTCTGGCGGTACTAAGACCGCGAGGGATTTCGGTAGCTCCATACCTAGACGACATTCTAATACAAGCTTCAAGCTTTCAAACTGCCAAGTCTCATACAGAGTTAGTTCTGGCATTTCTAAGGTCGCATGGATGGAAAGTGAACGAAAAGAAGAGTTCTCTTTTTCCTCTTACAAGAGTTCCATTCTTGGGGACTCTTATAGATTCTGTAGAAATGAAGATTTACCTGACAGAGGACAGGTTAACAAAGCTTCAAAATGCATGCCGTGTCCTTCATTCCATTCAACACCCGTCAGTAGCTCAATGCATGGAGGTGATCGGCTTAATGGTAGCGGCAATGGACATAGTACCTTTTGCACGCCTACACCTCAGACCTCTGCAATTATGCATGCTAAGTCAGTGGAATGGGGATTACTCAGATTTGTCCCCTACTCTGAATCTGAATCAAGAGACCAGAAATTCTCTTCTATGGTGGCTTCATCGGCCACACCTGTCCAGGGGGATGCCATTCAGCAGGCCAGACTGGACAATTGTAACAACAGACGCCAGCCTACTAGGTTGGGGCGCTGTCTGGAATTCTCTGAAGGCTCAGGGACTGTGGAATCAGGAGGAGAGTCTCCTTCCAATAAACATTCTGGAATTGAGGGCAGTTCTCAATGCCCTTCTAGCTTGGCCCCAATTAACAACTCGGGGGTTCATCAGGTTTCAGTCGGACAACATCACGACTGTAGCTTACATCAACCATCAGGGAGGGACAAGAAGCTCCCTAGCAATGGTGGAAGTATCAAAGATAATTCGCTGGGCAGAGTCTCACTCTTGCCACCTGTCAGCAATCCACATCCCGGGAGTGGAGAACTGGGAGGCGGATTTCTTGAGTCGCCAGACTTTTCATCCGGGGGAGTGGGAACTTCATCCGGAGGTCTTTGCCCAAATACTTCGACGTTGGGGCAAACCAGAGATAGACCTCATGGCGTCTCGCCAGAACGCCAAACTTCCTCGCTACGGGTCCAGATCCAGGGATCCGGGAGCGGTTCTGATAGATGCTTTGACAGCACCTTGGAACTTCGGGATGGCTTATGTGTTTCCACCCTTTCCGCTGCTTCCTCGATTGATTGCCAAAATCAAGCAGGAGAGAGCATCAGTGATTCTAATAGCGCCTGCATGGCCACGCAGGACTTGGTATGCAGATCTAGTGGACATGTCGTCCTGTCCGCCTTGGTCTCTACCTCTAAGACAGGACCTTCTGATACAGGGTCCATTCAAACATCAAAATCTAACTTCTCTGAAGCTGACTGCTTGGAAATTGAACGTTTGATTTTATCAAAACGTGGTTTTTCTGAGTCGGTTATTGATACCCTGATACAGGCTAGGAAGCCTGTTACCAGAAAGATTTACCATAAAATATGGCGTAAATACCTATACTGGTGCGAATCCAAACATTACTCCTGGAGTAAGGTTAGGATCTCTAGAATATTGTCTTTTCTACAAGAAGGGTTAGAAAAGGGTTTATCAGCTAGTTCATTAAAGGGACAGATTTCAGCTCTGTCCATCTTGTTACACAGGCGTCTGTCAGAAAATCCAGACGTCCAGGCTTTTTGTCAGGCTTTGGCTAGGATCAAGCCTGTGTTTAAAGCTGTTGCTCCGCCATGGAGTTTAAACTTAGTTCTTAACGTTTTACAGGGTGTTCCATTTGAACCCCTTCATTCCATTGATATAAAATTGTTATCTTGGAAAGTTCTGTTTTTAATGGCTATTTCCTCGGCTCGAAGAGTCTCTGAGTTATCAGCCTTACATTGTGATTCTCCTTATCTGATTTTTCACTCAGACAAGGTAGTTCTGCGTACTAAACCTGGGTTCTTACCTAAGGTAGTCACTAACAGGAATATCAATCAAGAGATTGTTGTTCCATCCTTGTGTCCAAATCCTTCTTCAAAGAAGGAACGTCTTCTACACAATCTGGATGTAGTTCGTGCCCTCAAGTTCTACTTGCAGGCAACTAAAGATTTTCGCCAAACTTCTTCCCTGTTTGTCGTTTATTCTGGACAGAGGAGAGGTCAAAAAGCTTCTGCTACCTCTCTCTCCTTTTGGCTTCGTAGCATAATACGTTTAGCCTATGAGACTGCTGGACAGCAGCCTCCTGAAAGAATTACAGCTCACTCCACTAGAGCTGTGGCTTCCACTTGGGCCTTTAAGAATGAGGCCTCTGTTGAACAGATTTGCAAGGCTGCAACTTGGTCTTCGCTTCATACTTTTTCCAAATTTTACAAATTTGACACTTTTGCTTCTTCGGAGGCTATTTTTGGGAGAAAGGTTCTTCAGGCAGTGGTTCCTTCTGTATAATGAGCCTGCCTATCCCTCCCGTCATCCGTGTACTTTTGCTTTGGTATTGGTATCCCAGAAGTAATGATGACCCGTGGACTGATCACACATAACAGAAGAAAACATAATTTATGCTTACCTGATAAATTCCTTTCTTCTGTTGTGTGATCAGTCCACGGCCCGCCCTGTTTTAAGGCAGGTAAATATCTTTTAAATTATACTCCAGTCACCACTTCACCCTTGGTTACTCCTTTCTCGTTGATTCTTGGTCGAATGACTGGGACTGACGTAGAGGGGAGGAGCTATATACAGCTCTGCTGGGTGAATCCTCTTGCATTTCCTGTTGGGGAGGAGTTATATCCCAGAAGTAATGATGACCCGTGGACTGATCACACAACAGAAGAAAGGAATTTATCAGGTAAGCATAAATTATGTTTTTCTGCCACAAGACAAGATGAATAGACCTTTAGTAACTCCAAAGGTCAAATGTCTTCCTCTTCCAAGCCGGAGCAGTCAAAGTCCTCTTGGAGATCAAATCAGAACTGGAGAGCTCTACAATTATGCATGCTCAGGCAATAGAACGGAGACCATTTAGATCTATCTCAGAAGATAGATCTGGATCCGTTATCAAGAGACTTTCTCTTTTGGTGGCTTTCTCAGTGCACATGCTTCGTAGACCCTCCTGGGTGTTGTGACCACAGACGTTAGGCTGGGGAGGCAGTCTGGGGGCTTGTTAAAGGCTCAGTGGCCTGTGGACTCAGGGACTTCCTCTCCCTATAAAAATCTTGGAGTTGAGCGCGAAACTTCAATGGCTTTGCCTCAGTTGTCTTTAGTCCAGTTTATCAGATTCCAGTCAGACATCACTTCAGTGGCTTACATCAACCACCAAGGAGGTAACTCTGAGTTCCTTGGCCATATAGGAGGTGACTCACATTATCAGTGGGCAGAAGCTCACAATTGTCTCCTATCAAGCCATTCACATTTCAGGAGTGGAAAACTGGGAGGCGAATTTTCAGAGCCGGCAGACTTTTCATCCCGGGGAGTGGGCTCTCCATTCGGATGTGTGTTCCAGGTTAACCCTCAAGTGGTGGGTGCCGAAGTTGGATCTGATGGCAATCTCATCAGAACGCCAAGGTACGGTTAAAGGTCAAAAGATCCTCAGGCTTCCCTGATAGCTGCTCTGGCAGTTCCTTGGGATTTTGGTCTAGCATACCCGTTTCCTCCTTAATGCTCTTCTTCCAGAAGTCATTGCTCGTATGGAGAGAGCGTCTAATTATAATAGCTCCAGCATGGACCATCTTGGAAGTTGCCTCTGAGGAAGGACCTAACTCGGCGTCCTTTCCTCCATCCAAATCTAGTTTCTCTGTAGCTGACCTGCTTGGAGATTGAACGCTTAGTTTTGGCTAAGCGTGGATTGAGTCAGTCATTGATACTATGCTTCAGGCTCGAAAACCGGTTACTCGTAAAATTTACAATAAGGTAATGGCGCAAATACCGATATTGGAGTAAGGTCAGGTTTCCTAGATTTTTGTTTTCTCCAGGAAGGTCTGGAGAAGGTTTTGTCAGTCAGTGCAGAAATCTTACCCTTCAGAGAACTGTCTATTCTTTTACACAAACATCTGGCGGATGTGACAGATGTTCAATCCTTTTGTCAAGCCCTGGTCAGAATCGGGCCTGTGTTTAAACCTGTTGCTCCCTCCTTGGAGTTTGAACCTTGTGCTTAAAGGGACAGTGAACACCATAATTTTTGTTGGTAATTAAGGTATTTATCTTTTAAAACAATTCCCTAGTTTTGCATAACCAACATGTTATAATTATACTCACGTTTTACCTCCTAATTACCTTATATCTAAGCCTCTGCAGACTGCCCCCTTATTTCAGTTCTTTTGACAGACTTGCATATTAGCCAATCAGAGCTGTCTCCATGGTAAATTGACGTGCATGAGCTCAATGTTATCTATATGAAACATGTGAACTATTGCCCTCTAGTGTTGAAAAACTATCAAAATGCATTTAGATTAGAGGCGGCCTTCAAGGTCTAAGAAAATTGGCATATGAACCTCCTAGGTTTTGCTTTCAACTAAGAATACCCAAGAGAACAAAGCAAAATTGGTGATAAAAGTAAATTGGAAAGTTTGTTTAAAATTACATGCCCTATTTGAAACATGAGATTTTTTTTTTTATTTTTTTTTTTGGACTTCACTGTCCCTTTAAGGTTTTGCAGCAGGCTCCGTTTGAGCCAATGCATTCTGTAGATATTAAGTTATCTTGGAAGGTTTTGTTTCTTATGGCTATTTCCTCTGCTCGCAGTTTCTGATCTCTCGGCTCTGCAGTGTGATTTCCCCTTACCTTATTTTTCAAGTGGATAAAGCAGTTTTCGTACTAAGTTGGGGGTTTGGATCGAAACATTAATCAGAAATTGTTGTTCCTTCCCTTTGTCCTAATCCTTCTCATAAGGAACGTCTTTTGCATAACTTAGATGTTGTGCATGCTTTAAAATTTTACCTACAGGCTACTAAAGATTTTCGTCAGTCTTCTGCCCTATTTGTTTCTCTGGAGAGAGGAAGGGTCAGAAGGCCACTTCTACTTCTGTCTCTGGTTGAGGTATTACTCGTTTTGCTTATGAGACTGCTGGACAGCAGCCTCCTGAGAGAATTACAGCTCATTCTACTAAGGCTGTCTCCTCATCTTGGGCTTTCAAGAATGAAGCTTCTGTGGAACAGATTTGCAAGGCTGCTACATGGTCCTCTCTGCATACTTTTTCTAAATTTTACACATTTGATACTTTTGCCTCAGCTGAGGCCTCTTTAGGGAGAAAGATTCTTCAAGCAGTGGTGCCTTCTGCTTAGGTCCGCCTGTCTTGTTATCCCTCCCTGTTGATTCCGTGTCCTCTAGCTTGGGTATTGTTTCCCACAAGTAATAGGAATGACGTTGTGGACTTTCCATGTCTTAGGAAAGGAAACAAAATGTATGCTTACCTGATACATTTCTTTCGTTTCGGACATGGAGAGTCCACAACATCACCCTTAAATAAGACAGTATTTTTGTTAAACCTCAGGCACCTCCTACACCTTTGTGTTATCTTTTTTCCATTTCCCTTCGGCTGAATGACTGGGGGTTATGGGTAAGGGAAGTAACACTTAACAGCTCTGCTGGGGTGCTCTTTGCCTCCTCCTGCTGGCCAGGAGTGAATATCCCACTAGTAAATGGAATAACATGGACTCTCCATGTTCAGAAAGAAATTTATAAGGTAAGCATACATTTGTTTTTTTTTCTTTAGTTAAATTAAACTATTTAAATTGTTAACATAATCCATTTATGTTTCTTATAAAGTACAGCTGAAAAGTTTATCAAATATGAATGATTAACCTAGTAAACTAGAGATAATTCACCTCCCAATAATGTAATTCATTTTAATGATCTATCTATGCATATCGAATGATATATAACCAAATCAGTAATGGTCTGATATAACTTGATGCAATCAGAAAAGTTATTAAAATTTAAAGCCATGATTTAAATCGGTCTTACTGGCTAGTGATTTAAATTTTGATTTTAAATTGTGCCGTAAATCAGTTTGATGTAAATCAAATTCCGCCCTGAACTAAATGCTTTATAACTTTGGAATTGTTTATTGCTTGAATCCCTTATATTTCCAAACATTTTACTTATAAGACAGACAACCTGACAAGTTATTGCTAGGAGTCCTAGCATCTAATTTACCATTAGTTTCAGGCAGAAACTAGTGATGGTGCAGTAAACTTCAGTAACTATAAATTGCATCCTTCCCAGACCCCAGTACATGACACTGAGATAATAAGATAATATTCAGATTATAAATTCCTAATATTTCGCATTGATTCATTAGATAAAATTGTCTAACTTTTTAGTAAAAAAAAAAAAAAAAAAAATATATATATATATATATATATTATATATATATATATATATATATATATATATATATATATTATATATATATATATATATATATATATATATATATATATATATATATATATATATATATATATATATATATATATATATATATATATATATATATATATATAATATATATAATTTTCATTCCCCATTAGGAAATGTTTCAACAAATTTCTTTTGTTCTTTCAAAATGTAAAAAATGGTTACACATGCGCCTATGCACACACACCTTTCATAATATGGTGAGAGTTCACAAGATCATTACATGTGGGATTACACTCAAGTCCACTAGGAGGAGGCAAAACACTTATACAGACCAGTTTTAATCCCTCCCACTCTCAGAATCCCTCAGTCAATTTTTTTTTTCCCTCCAAGATGGAGTGAGGTGATACTCTGTTCCCCCTCAGATTGCCTCCTGGACAGAGGGGATGACAGGCAGTGAGAAATCTCCAAGTTTGTAGATGTCACAGGCCTCCCTGGTAAAATATGGATTTATTTGCCAATTCCCTGGTCTATAGTGTGCTGATCCTTGCAGTGTGCTTGTACTGCCTCAGATGGATCTGCTCCCAACTCTTCGTAGTTCCAATAAACAGGGTACACTTCAACCTATTCTGTTAGTTACTAGATGTAAAAGGAGGCAGGGCTAATTTATATTCCTGGGGAAGCTTCTCTCCTGTAGGCTCTGGACACAAGGAAGGAGAGCATTGGACAGTGTGTAATTGGCTGTTATATGTTTACATTTCTTTCATGTATTAGCAAGAGTCCATGAGCTAGTGACGTATGGGATATACATTCCTACCAGGAGGGGCAAAGTTTCCCAAACCTTAAAATGCCTATAAATACACCCCTCACCACACCCACAATTCAGTTTTACAAACTTTGCCTCCGATGGAGGTGGTGAAGTAAGTTTGTGCTAGATTCTACGTTGATATGCGCTCCGCAGCAAGTTGGAGCCCGGTTTTCCTCTCAGCGTGCAGTGAATGTCAGAGGGATGTGAGGAGAGTATTGCCTATTTGAATGCAGTGATCTCCTTCTACGGGGTCTATTTCATAGGTTCTCTGTTATCGGTCGTAGAGATTCATCTCTTACCTCCCTTTTCAGATCGACGATATACTCTTATATATACCATTACCTCTGCTGATTCTCGTTTCAGTACTGGTTTGGCTTTCTACAAACATGTAGATGAGTGTCCTGGGGTAAGTAAATCTTATTTTCTGTGACACTCTAAGCTATGGTTGGGCACTTTGTTTATAAAGTTCTAAATATATGTATTCAAACATTTATTTGCCTTGACTCAGAATGTTCAACTTTCCTTATTTTTCAGACAGTCAGTTTCATATTTGGGATAATGCATTTGAATTAATCATTTTTTCTTACCTTCAAAATTTGACTCTTTTTTCCCTGTGGGCTGTTAGGCTCGCGGGGGCTGAAAATGCTTCATTTTATTGCGTCATTCTTGGCGCGGACTTTTTTGGCGCAAAAATTATTTTCCGTTTCCGGCGTCATACGTGTCGCTGGAAGTTGCATCATTTTTTGACGTTATTTTGCGCCAAAAATGTCGGCGTTCCGGATGTGGCGTCATTTTTGGCGCCAAAAGCATTTAGGCGCCAAATAATGTGGGCGTCTTATTTGGCGCTAAAAATAAGGGCGTCGCTTTTGTCTCCACATTATTTAAGTCTCTTATTTTTTTCATTGCTTCTGGTTGCTAGAAGCTTGTTCTTTGGCATTTTTTTCCCATTCCTGAAACTGTCATTTAAGGAATTTGATCAATTTTGCTTTATATGTTGTTTTTTCTCTTACATATTGCAAGATGTCTCACGTTGCATCTGAGTCAGAAGATACTACAGGAAAATCGCTGTCTAGTGCTGGAGCTACCAAGCTAAGTGTATCTGCTATAATTTTTGGTATCTGTTTCTCCAGCTGTTGTTTGTATTGCATGTCATGACAAACTTATTAATGTAGATAAAATTTCCTTTAGTACTGTTACATTACCTGTTGCTGTTCCGTCAACATCTAATTTTCAGAGTGTTCCTGATAAACATAAGAGATTTTATTTTTTAAATCTATTAAGAAGGCTATGTCTGTTATTTCTCCTTCTAGTTTACATAAAAGTCTTTTAAAACTTCTCTTTTCTCAGATGAATTTTTAAATGAACATCATCATTCTAATACTGATAATGGTTCTTCTGGTTCAGAGGTTTCTGTCTCAGAGGTTGATGCTGATAAATCTTTGTATTTGTTCAAGATGGAATTTATTCGTTCTTTATTTAAAGAAGTATTAATTGCATTAGAAATAGAGGATTCTGGTCCTCTTGATACTAAATCTAAACGTTTAAATAAGGTTTTTAAATCTCCTGTAGTTATTCCAGAAGTGTTTAATCTCCCTGATGCTATTTCTGAAGTAATTTCCAGGGAATGGAATAATTTGGGTAATTCTTTTACTCCTTCTAAACGTTTAAGCAATTATATCCTGTGCCATCTGACAGATTAGAGTTTTTTTGGGACAAAATCCCTAAGGTTATGGGGCTGTCTCTACTCCTGCTAATGTGCTACTATTCCTACGGCAGATAGTACTCCATTTAAGGATCCTTTAGATAGGAAAATGGAATCCTTTCTAAGAAAAGCTTACTTATGTTCAGGTAATCTTCTTAGACCTGCTATATTTTTAGCGGATGTTGCTGCAGCTTCAACTTTTTGGTTAGAAGCTTTAGCGCAACAAGTAACAGATCATAATTTTATAGCATTATTATTATTCTATAACATGCTAATAATTTTATTGGTGATACCATCTTTTGATATCATTAGAGTTGATGTCAGGTATATGTCTCTAGCTATTTTAGCTAGAAAAGCTTTATGGATTAAACTTGGAATGCTGATATGTCTCTAAGTCAACTTTGCTTTCCCTTTCTTTCCAGGGTAATAAATTATTATCTCAACTGTTTCTGGAAGGAAGGGAACTTTTTTACCAAAGGATAAAAAATCTAAGGTAAATTTAGGTCTAATAATCATTTTCGTTCCTTTCCTCACAATAAGGAACAAAAGCCTGATCCTTCATCCTCAGGAGCGGTATCAGTTTGGAAACTATTTCCAGTTTGGAATATATCCAAGCCTTATAGAAAACCTATAGCCAGCTCCTAAGTACCCATGAAGGTGCGGACCTTATTCCAGCTCAGCTGGTATGGGGCAGATTACGTTTTCTTCAAAGAAATTTTGATTAATTCCGTTCTCAATCTCTGGTTTCAGAACATTGTTTCAGAAAGGTACAGAATTGGCTTCAGTTAAGGCCTCCTGCTAAGAGATTTTTTTTCTTTCCCGTGTCCCAGTTAACACAGCAAAGGCTCAGCATTTCTGAAATGTGTTTCAGATCTAGAGTTGGCTGGAGTAATTATGCCAGTTCCAGTTCTGGAACAGGGGCTGGGGTTTTATTTTATCTCTTCATTGTACCAAAGAAGGTTCAATTCCTTCAGACCAGTTCCGGATCTATCAATATTGAATCGTTATGTAAGGATACCAACATTCAAGATGGTTACTGTAGGACTATCCTGCCTTTTGTTTAGCAAGGGTATTATATGTCTACAATAGATTTACAGGATGTGTATCTGCATATTCCGATTCATCCAGATCACTTTTAGTGTCTGAGATTCTCTTTTTAGACAAGCATTACCAGTTTTGTGGCTCTACCGTTTGGCCTAGCCTCAGTTCCAGAATTTTTTTCAAAGGTTCTCGGTGCCCTTCTTTCTGTAATCAGAGAACAGGGTTTTGGTATTTCCTTATTGGACGATATCTGGGTACTTGCTCAGTCTTCTCATTTTCGAAGAATCTCATACGAATTGACTTGGTGTTTCTTCAAGTTCATGGTTGGAGGATCAATTTACCAATCAGTTCATTGATTCCTCAGACAAGGGTAACCTTTTTAGGTTTCTAGATAGATTCAGTGTCTATGACTCTGTCCTTGTCAGACAAGAGAAGTTTAACATTGATATCAGCTTGTCAAAACCTTCAGTCACAATCATTCCCTTTGGTAGCCTTATGCATGGAAATTTTAGGTCTTAGGACTGCCGCATCAGATGCGATCTCCTTTGCTCGTTTTCACATGCGACCTCTTCAGCTCTGTTTGCTGAACCAATGGTGCAGGGATTACTCAAAGATATCTCAATTAATATCTTTAAACCGATTATACGACACTCTCTGACATGGTGGACAGATCACCATTGTTTAGTTCAGGGGGCTTCTTTGTTCTTCCGACCTGGACTATAATCTCAACAGATGCAAGTCTTACAGGTTGGGGAGCTGTGTGGGGGTATTTGACAGCACAAGGGGTTTGGGAATCTCAGGAGGTGAGATTACCGATCAATATTTTGGAACTCCGTGCAATTTTCAGAGCTCTTCAGTCTTGGCCTCTTCTGAAGAGAGAGTTGTTCATTTGTTTTCAGATAGACAATGTCACAACTGTGGCATACATCAATCATCAAGGAGGGTCTCACAGTCCTCTGGCTATGAAAGAAGTATCTCGAATTTTGGTTTGGGCGGAATCCAGCTCCTGTCTAATCTCTGCGGTTCATATCCCAGGTATGGACAATTGGAAAGCGGATTATCTCAGTCGCCAAACGTTGCACCTGGGCGAATGGTCTTCACCCAGAGGTATTTCCTCAGATTGTTCAAATGTGGGAACTCCCAGAAATAGATCTGATGGCTTCTCATCTTAACAAGAAACTTCCCTGGTATCTGTCCGGATCCCGGGATCCTCGGGCGGAGGCAGTGGATGCATTATCTCTTCCTTACAAGTGTCATCCTGCCTATATCTTTCCGCTCTAGTTCTTCTTCCAAGGGTATTCTCCAATTTTCTAAAGGAATGCTCGTTTGTCCTGCTGGTAGCTCCAGCATGGCCTCACAGGTTTTGGTATGCGGATCTTGTCCGGATGGCCTCTTGCCAGCTGTGGACTCTTCGTTAAGACCAGTCTTTCTGTCTCAAGGTTCTTTTTTCCATCAGGATCTCAAAACCTTAATTTTAAGGTGTGGAGTTTTGAACGCTTGATTCTTGGTCAAAGAGGTTTCTCTGACTCTGTGATTGATACTATGTGACAGGCTCGGTAAATCTGTATCTAGAGAGATATATTATAGAGTCTGGAAGACTTATATTTCTTCAGGATGGTTTAGATAAAGGTTTGTCCGCAAGTTTCTTGAAAGACAAATCTCTGCTCTTTCTGTTCTTTTTCACAGAAGGATTGCTAATCTTCCTGATATTCATTGTTTTGTACAACCTTTGGTTCGTATAAAACTTGTCATTAAGTCAATTTCTCCTCCTTGGAGTTTGAATTTGGTTCTGGGGGCTCTTCAAGCCAGAAGAGTCTCTGAATTATCTTCTCTTTTTTGTGAGTCTCCTTTTTCTGATTTTGCATCAGGATAAGGCGGGTGCTGCGAACTTCTTTTGAATTTTTTACCTAAGGTTGTGAATTCTAACAACATTAGTAGAGAAATTGTGGTTCCTTCATTATGTCCTAATCCTATGAATTCTAAGGAGAAATCATTGCATTCTTTGGATGCTGTTAGAGCTTTGTAATATTATGTTGAAGCTACTAAGTCTTTCCGAAAGACTTCTAGTCTATTTGTCATCTTTTCCGGTTCTCGAAAAGACCAGAAAGCTTCTGCCATTCTTTGGCATCTTGGTTGAAATCTTTATTTCATCATGCCTATGTTGAGTCGGGTAACACTCCGCCCTCAAAGGATTACAGCTCATTCTACTAGGTCAGTTTCTACTTCCTGGGCGTTTAGGAATGAAGCTTCGGTTGATCAGATTTGCAAAACAGCAACTTGGTCCTCTTTGCATACTTTTACTAAATTCTACCATTTTGATGTGTTTTCTTCTTCTGAAGCAGTTTTTGGTAGAAACGTACTTCAGGCAGTGGTTTCAGTTTGAATCTTCTGCTTATGTTTTTTCATTAAAATTTTATTCTGGGTGTGGATTATTTTCAGCAGGAATTGGCTGTCTTTATTTTATCCCTCCCTCTCTAGTGACTCTTGTGTGGAAAGATCCACATCTTGGGTAATCATTATCCCATACGTCACTAGCTCATGGACTCTTGCTAATTACATGAAAGAAAACATAATTTATGTAAGAACTTACCTGATAAATTCATTTCTTTCATATTAGCAAGAGTCCATGAGGGCCCCGCCCTTTTTTGTGGTGGTTTTGATTTTTTGTATAAAGCACAATTATTCCAATTCCTTATTTTATATGCTTTCACACTTTTTTCTTATCACCCCACTTCTTGGCTATTCGTTAAAACTGAATTGTGGGTGTGGTGAGGGGTGTATTTATAGGCATTTTAAGGTTTGGGAAACTTTGCCCCTCCTGGTAGGAATGTATATCCCATACGTCACTAGCTCATGGACTCTTGCTAATATGAAAGAAATGAATTTATCAGGTAAGTTCTTACATAAATTATGTTTTTACACCTTGTACTTGTATAAAACCGTGTGGTCCCTGGAGGACTCTAATGGCACTTGTGGTGTGCAGCAAGGCTGGACTGCCCTGGACCTAATCTTAGGGTCAAGAGCCCTGTCAGATACAGGTGGAGGTTTTTTTTTTTTTTATTTATTTATTTTTTTATTTTTTTTATTTCTAGAGTCCTTCAGTTACTGCAGAATGATTTGAAGAAAGGTTTCAGATAATTTTCTTAAGGGGTGAGACTAATCTGTTTTTGGATCACATGAAAATAATCAATTCATGATGTTCAGGCCTTGATTGGAATTAAACCAGTGTTTCTTTCATGTAATTGGCAAGAGTCCATGAGCTAGTGACGTATGGTTAGAAACAGTCAAACAAAACAAGAGGAAATAAAGAACAATGGGTGTTTACACAAGAATAAAGCACAAGTAGAAACCTGTTTACAGTGATGGTGTAGTAAAAAAGGCATGCAACTTTAAAGAAAACTGTACACCCACCACTTGACTTTCCTTATAATGGACAGTTCAGGTTCAATCCTTTACCACAGGGTTCCTCCCTCCCTGAGTACAGGTATGCATGCAGAGTCTGAAGTCACACGCCAAAAGCACTCTCAATCCTAGAAGCAAAGGCACTGAACTGTTCAAATGGCAACGTAACAGATACCCCTTTAAAGATTAGTTCGGTAAATACCTTATTAAGTACTGCTCCAGCTGGCTTCTCTTGTGTCACACACCGGATTGCAGTGTTTACCTAAGCTGAAGATAAAGGGCTGTCATCGACCCCTGGTCCCCGCGAGCTGTCCCTCGATGATCCAACTGAATGAGCAGCTCACAGCCAAAAACCAGTGCTCACTCCGGCCTGGATACATAGTAAAGCACAAAAGAAAACAAAGAAGCACCCTGGAAATGGCCGTTCCACAGTTATTTAATTGAAAAAAAGAATGAACAGGGTAACAAAAAATACACAGGAAACGTCCCTATTAAAACTATACACCCAATACAGAGATGGAAGTGCAGAAAAAATTAGCTAAATGACAAAAACAGCGGGCTAACGCGTTTCGGCGTGAGCCTTACTCATAGCCTCATAAAACACATTATCAGAAAGATTTAAAAAACTTAGCTCTGAAACTGATTGGAATTTGGGATGCACACCCTCTATACAATTAGCCAATCAGTGTCAAACACACGCACACCCACCTCCTCCCTAACCTCCTCCTATTTTTGCTAACTAACAATGCATTGATGCACTTAATACAAAAACACATGTAAACTTGATTAGAGAAAAAGTAGTATTAATAATCCTATGTGTGATTCCCCTAGTTCTCTCCATCACTGAGTGCTCCCATGTCACAATTGGATCGATTCACATTTAACCAGTGCCCCACTAATGTCGGGGAACAGAGGATCAGATATACAAAGTTTGCCGACCGCGTATTGCCACATCGTCACAGAGATCATATGTTCCAGTGCTGGACAGGGCCCGCTGCCGGTACTCAAGAACAGGAAAGCTCCAATTGGTGAGCCGTCAAAAACTCTCCGCCTATCACTTACCCGGAGTCCGCCCCTGTGATGCACGTCATCACTACAGGTAAACAAACAACCCCGGTGGGTAGCGGTAGACGATCTAAAGCAAACAAATTTAACAGAAAATCAAAGTGTCACACTAGTAGGCCTGTGGAAAAGAAAACCTCCTATGTAAAAGGCGAAAGAGAGGCCTTCTGGATCTTCAAGTTGAAGACCAGGATTCCAGGGGGCCTGAATTCAGAATTCGATTTGATCAACTTTTGGTCTTGTTGAATATCTTTGAATACTTTGTGTATAAGGACATGAGGGGGATGATCCCCTGCTAACTTATAACTTTTTTTTTTTTTTTTTTTTCTCTGTATGTCCCTGTGTTGGAGGAGTATGTGTACTTCGAACATACAGTTGGTGCATTTTTGCTATCTATGTTTGTTTTTTTGGAAATTGAGGCCATTTATTTATTTTGAATTTATTTTACTTTTCTCATTTTGTTGTTCCATTTTGGCTTCTTAGGATTGTTCCTGTTGGGTTTGATCCCAAAATATAAGTGCTCTTGTCCATTGTACATGGGCAATCTTGTTTCCGTTTATGTGTTTCTTTTGTAAATTTACTTTATCAGATTGTAAATGATATTTGCTTGGAGCTCGGATTGAGCATGAGGCTCGAGACTGCTTACAGCTAAGGTAAATTGTGTATACAGAGTGCGGCTAGTTTGTGACTAAGTGTTGTCCCAATTTGGGATCGTATTGCTGCTATCTCTTTATTTATATACACATTTACATAGGAGGTTTTCTTTTCCACAGGCCTACTAGTGTGACACTTTGATTTTCTGTTAAATTGGTTTGCTTTAGATTGTCTACCCGCTGCCCACCGGGGGTTGTTTGTTTCTTTACCTGTAGTGATGACGTGCATCACAGGGGGCGGACTCCGGGTAAGTGATAGGCGGAGAGTTTTTGACGGCTCACCAATTGGAGCTTTCCTGTTCTTGAGTACCGGCAGCGGGCCCCGTCCAGCACTGGAACATATGATCTCTGTGACGATGTGGCAATACGCGGTCGGCAAACTTTGTATATCTGATCCTCTGTTCCCCGACATTAGTGGGGCACTGGTTAAATGTGAATCGATCCAATTGTGACATGGGAGCACTCAGTGATGGAGAGAACTAGGGGAATCACACATAGGATTATTATTAATACTACTTTTTCTCTAATCAAGTTTACATGTGTTTTTGTATTAAGTGCATCAATGCATTGTTAGTTAGCAAATAGGAGGGTTAGGGGGAGGTGGGTGTGCGTGTGTTTGACACTGATTGGCTAATTGTATATAGGGTGTGTATCCCAAATTCCAATCAGTTTCGGAAGCTAAGTTTTTAAATCTTTCTGATATGTGTTTTATGAGGCTGAGTAAGGCTCACGCCGAAACGCGTTAGCCGCTGTTTTTGTCATTTAGCTAATTTTTCTGCACTTCCATCTCTGTATTGGGTGTATAGTTTTAATAGGGACGTTTCCCTGTGTATTTTTTGTTACCACCTGTTCATTCTTTTTTCAATTAAATAACTGTGGAACGGCCATTTCCAGGTGCTTCTTGGTTTTATTTTGTGCTTTACTAGTGACGTATGGGATATACATTCCTACCAGGAGGGGGTAAAGTTTCCCAAACCTCAAAATGCCTACAAATACACCCCTCACCACACCCACAATTCAGTTTTACAAACTTTGCTTCCTATGTAGGTGGTGAAGTAAGTTTGTGCTAGATTTCTACGTTGATATGCGCTTCTCAGCATGTTGATGCCCGGTTCCTCTGAGTACAGTGAATGTCAGAGGGATATGAAGGGAGTATCGCCTATTGAATACAATGGTCTTCCTAACGTGGATCTATTTCATAGGTTCTCGGTTATCGGTCATAGAGATTCACCTCCTACCCTCCTTTTCAGATCGACAATATACTGTTTTTATACCATTACCTCTACTGATTTTAGTTTCAGTACTGGTTTGGCTATCTTTATATATAAAGTGCCAAAACCATAGCTGAGAGTGTCTTAAGTAAATGAGACATACTTAACAAAAGACACCCATCCACATAAAGCAGTTTTAAATATGTTTGTACTTATATTTGCCATGATTCAGTTTATCAGTATATTTTCCTTTTTGCAGGACTGTCAGTTTCATATCTGGGAAATGCTTTTTAAAAAAAAAATTCTTACCTGAGGTTTTCAAAATTGACTCCTTCTAAATTGCGGGCTGTATTAGGCTCGCAAGAGCACAAAATGCTATAATTTATTGCGTCATTCTTGGCGCGAGACTTTTTGGCGTGAAAATTACGTCTGTTGACGCAAATTTGTCATTTCCGGCGTCTTAGTTGGCGCCGAGTGTTTCACAAGTTGAGTCATCTGACGCTCGAGTTTCGTTCCGGACGTTTTTGGCGCCAAAAAATGTTTTTCAGTTGTGGTGCCTCATACTTGGCGCCAAACATTTTTTTCATTATTTAAGACCTCATTCCTTTTGCCTCTGGCCTTTTTTTTTTCTATGTCAGAGGCCTATTCTGTTTGCATTTTTTCCCATTCCTGAAACTGTCATATAAGGAAATTGATAAATTTTGCTTTATATGTTTTTTTCTTTTACATACTGCAAGATGTCTCAATCTGATCCTGTTCTCAGATCTACTACTGGAATCCTGCTGCTTGATATCGGTTCTACCAAAGCTAAGTGCATTTGTTGTAAACTTGTGGTAAATGTTCCTCCAGCTGTGGTTTGTAATAGTACATTTGTAACTTTTACATGCAGAGAATGTTTCCATCAGTAGTAGGTTTATTACCTGTTGCTGGTCCAACATCTAATGCTCAGGATATTCCTGTAAATTTAAGAGAATTTATTTCTGATTCCATTCAGAAGGCTTTGTCTGCCATTTCGCCTTCTAATAAACGTAAAAGGGCTTTTAAAACTTCTCATAGAATTGATTAATTTTCTAATGACCGACAACATACTGATTTATCTATCTCTGATGAGGATCTATCTGAATCAGAGGATCCTGCCTCAGATATTGACACTGACAAATCCTCTTATTTAAAATTGAGTATATTAGTTCTTTATTAAAAATAAGTGTTGATTGCATTAGATATGGAGGAGACTAGTCCTTTTGATACTAAAACTAGTTGACGTTTAAATTCGGTTTCTAAACCTCATGTAGTTATTCCAGAGGTTTTTCCTGATGCTATTTCAGATATAATTTCAAAGGAATGGAATTGACTGGTTACTTCTTTTACTCCTTCTTCAAGGTTTTAAAAAATTGTATCCTTTGCCTACTGATAGAATTGGAGTTTTGGTAAAAGATCCCCAAAGTGATGGGGCCATTTCTACTCTTGCTAAACGTACTACTATTCCTACGGCAGATAGTACTTCTTTTAAAGATCCTTTAGATAGGAAGCTTGAATCTTATCCAAGGAAAGCTTATTTATGTTCAGGCCATCTTCTTAGGCCTGCTATTTCTTTGGCTGATGTTGCAGCTGCCTCAACTCTTTGGTTGGAAACTTTAGCGCAACAAGTATCAGATCATAATGTGTATAGATTGTTAAATTAATTCAACATGCTAATAATTTCATTTGTGATGCCATTTTTGATATCAGAATTGATGTTGGATATATGTCTTTAGCTATTTTAGTCTAAAAGAGCTTTATGGCTTAAATCTTGGAATGCTGATATGACTTCTAATCGACATTGCTTTCTTTCTTACCAAGGTAATAAATTATTTGGTTCTCAGTTGGATTCTATAAATTTCAACTGTCACTGGGGGGAAGGGAGCTTTTTTGCCTCAGGATAAAAAAAATCTAAGGGTAAATTTTAAAGCTTCTAACCGTTTTCGTTCCTTTCGACAAAATAAGGAACAGAAAACCTAATTCTTCCATTAAGTAATGTCTACCATTGGAAGGCCTTCCTCAAATCTGGAATAAGAAATCCAAGCCATTTAAGAGATCTAAACCAGCCCCCAAGCTCCGCGATGAAGGTGTGTCCATCATTCCAGCTCAGCTGGTAGGGGGCATGATTAAAATTTGTCAATGTTTGGATAAATTCAGTCCAAAATATTTGGATTCAGAACATTTGTCTCTCAGGGGTTGTCATGTATATCCCTTTAATCCTGCATCTGAACCCTATAAAAGTCTCCTCCCCAACTTCTTCTGATACCCGGATCACATTAACTACTGTCTAAGTAGTTCAGCTAAGCCTCCACTTTATTTACCATCTCTGCCGTGTCAGCTGTAATCTGGAAACAACTACTGCTGCAGCATTAAGCTCTCTCTGCCCTGGCAGTCTGAAGTAAGAAGCTTCTGTTAAGGTAAACTTTTTCCTCTCCTTTCACAGGCATATTCCTGGATACCCTACTGGAATTGTAAGTCTTACCTTCCTTACTGGCACCTCCTCCTGCTCTCCAGCACTTCCTGACTCACTCTGCAAGCTGTTACACAGAAACAGATTTCACAGCACCTCTCTCTTTCTCTCAACACACTGCAGCGGCAAAAACGGACTGGAACTCCTGAGGTGAGATTAAAGTAAACTTGTTCTCACACTGTAGCTGCAAAACGGACATGGAACTCCTGAGGTGAGATTACTTTAAACTTGTTCTCCAAAACCCTGCACATTTTGCCTTGCAAGACTTAATTTATATTCTCTTGTAAGGTATATCCAGTCCACGGATCATCCATTACTTGTGGGATATTCTCATTCCCAACAGGAAGCTTGCAAGAGGACACCCCACAGCAGAGCTGTAATATAGCTCCTCCCCTAACTGTCATAGCCAGTCATTCTCTTGCAACTTTCAACAAGCTAGGATGTTGTAGGAGAGAGTGGTTAAATATAGTTAGTTTATTTTCTTCAATCAAAAGTTTGTTATTTTTAAATAGTACCGGAGTTGTGCTATTTTATCTCAGCAGTAAATAGAAACCTCAGGCAGATTCTTCTTCTATGATCTTAGCAGGTTGTAACTAAGATCCATTGCTATTCTCACATATGTCTGAGGGGATTACACAGATGAGGTAACTTCAGTGAGAGAATGGCGTGCAGTTTATTCTGCTATCAGGTATGATATGCAGTTATAATTTTTTCTAGAGATGGAAAACACTAGAAAATGCTGCTGATACCGGATTAATGTAAGTTAAGCCCTGAATACAGTGATTTAATAACGACTGGTATCATGCTTACTCCCAGGGGTAATACCCTTATGATATTTACAATATAAAACGTTTGCTGGCATGTTTAATCGTTTTTATATATGCTTTGGTGATAAAACTTTTATTGGGGCCTAGTTTTTTCCACTTGGCTGACTTAAATTTTGACTAAAAACAATTTCCACTGTTGTAGTATAAAAGTTACAGTTGGTGCAGTTCAAATTACAAACTGTGACATCCAGCTTCCCTCAAAGGCCCTCTGATGCTATAGGACATCTCTAAAGGGCCCAAAGGCTTTCCAAAGTAGTTTATTGGGGAAGGTAGGGCCACAAGCTTGCTGTGGCAGTTGGTTGTGACTGTTAAAAAAAACGTCTATTCGTTTTTTTTGATCCGTTTTTTGAATAAGGGGTATAATCATCCATTTGCAAGTGGGTGCAATGCTCTGTTAGCCTATTATACACACTGTTAAAATTTCGTTTGATTTACTGCATTATTTCACTGTTTTTCAAATTCTGACAATTTGTTTCTCTTAATGGCACAGTACTGTTTTTTATATTTGCTTGTTCACTTGATTTAAAGTGTTTTCCAAGCTTGCTAGTCTCATTGCTAGTCTGTATAAACATGTCTGACATAGAAGAAACTCCTTGTTTATTATGTTTAAAAGCCATGGTGGAACCCCCTCTCAGAAGTGTGTACCAAAATTGTACTGATTTCACTTCATTTTATGCAATAACGATCATTTTCTGCCTTTAAAAAATGTATCACCAGAGGAATCTGACGAGGGGGAAGTTATGCGACTAACTTTCCCCACGTGTCAGACCCCTTTGACTCCCGCTTAAGGGACTCACGCTCAAATGCGCCAAGTACATCTAGGGCGCCCATAGCGTTTACTTTACAAGACATGGCGGGCAGTCATGGATAATACACTGTCAGCGGTATTAGCCAGACTACCTGAACTTTGAGGTTAGCGAGATAGCTCTGGGGGTGAGACAAAATGCAGAGCATACTGACGCTTTAAGAATCATGTCTGATACTGCCTCACAATATGCAGAAGCTGAGGAAAGAGAGCTTCAGTCAGTGGGTGATGTTAATGACCTCAGGAAGATACCTGATTCTAATATTTCTCCAACATTGTGTGTCCGGTCCACGGCGTCATCCTTACTTGTGGGAATATCTCTTCCCAACAGGAAATGGCAAAGAGTCCCAGCAAAGCTGTCACATAGTCCCTCCTAGGCTCCGCCCCACCCCAGTCATTCTCTTTGCCGTTGCACAGGCAACATCTCTTCGGAGATGGTTAAAGGGCCATAATACCTAAATGTTTTAAACACTTGGAAGTGATGCAGCATAGCTGTAAAAAGCTGATTAGAAAATATCACCTGAACATCTCTATGTAAAAAAGAAAGATAATTTACCTCAAAAGTTCCTCAGTTGCCACCCTCCCATTGTAATGGATTTCTAAGCAGCATTTTAGTGTGTTTGTCCTGGGACATCTGAAGGACTAGCAATGTGCACTCTCATATTATTTCACCAATCAGGTAAAGGAAGCTTACTATGAAAATCTCATGAGAGTTAAGTGAAATCTCATGAGATCACAGTAAGAGTCATCGACCTCAGCACTGCTTGATGCTGATTGGCTGCTGTTCATTTCTTCATTTTTTTTAAATGTGTTTACCTGCAGCTGGAGCAGGCTGAATATAACTTTTTACACAGAACTTACTCTGCTGAGCTGAGGAAATTGTGAGGGTAAAATATCTTCCTTTTTTACATAGAGATGCTCAGGGGATATTTTCCTGTCAGCTTTTTACAGTTATACTGCATCAGTTTCAAGTGATTTAGTATATGAGTATTATGTCCCTTTAAGAGTAATGTGGTGTTTAGTTGTAGTTTTTTAATTCTACTATCAAGAGTTTATTTTAAAATAGTGCTGGTATGTACTATTTACTCTGAAACAGAAAAAGATGAGTTCTGTTTGTGAGAGTAAGATGATTTTAGCAGACAGTAACTAAAATCGTTTGCTGTTTCCACATAGGACTGTTGAGATGAAGTAACTTCAGTTGGGGGAAACAGTTAGCAGACATTTCTGCTTAAGGTATGACTAGCCATATTTCTAAACAAGACTGGTGTAATTCTGGAAGGCTGTCATTTCCCCTCATGGGGACCGGCTAAGCCATTTTCTTAGTCAAGCAAACAGAATAAAGGGCTTAATATGGGCTATAAACTGGTAGACACTTTTATGGGCAAAATCGATTGCTTTATTTGGGCATTTTATACATGTTTATGCTTGTAATTCACACTTATAGGCTTGGGGAACGTTTTTTAACGTCGGGCACTGTGTTAGACACCTTTCCAGTCAGGAAGGGGCCTTCCCAGTTGTAGGCTGAGCCTCATTTTCGCGCCATTAATGCGCAGTTACTTTATGAGAGCAAGGACATGCAGATGCATGTGTGAGGATCTGAAAGTAGTTGGAAAAGTTTCTAGAAGGCTTCATCTGGTATCGTATTCCCCCCCTGGGTTTGGTTAAAGTCGCAGCAAAGGCTGGTAGAGGGGTTAAAACTGTAACTTGCTCCGGTTTCTTTAATTTAAGGGTTAAAGCTCTGAAAATTGGTGTGCAATACTGTGAATGCTTTAAGACACTGTGGTGAAAATTTGGTAAATTTTGAACCAATTCCTTCATACTTTTTCACTTATTCAGTAATAAAGCCCACGCAAGGAGGCCCCTAGTACTTCTAGCGCGCCAATGCTTATTACTATGCAACAATTAACGGCAGTAATGGATAACATCCCTAGCAATATTTTATCCAAAATGCCTGCATATCAGAGAAAGCGTGATTGCTCTGTTTTAAACACTGTAGTAGCAGGAGGGCGCTGATGATGATTGCGCCTGTCATACCCTCACACCAATCTGAAGGGGTCATGAGGGAGGTTTTGTCAGATGGGGAAATTTCAGATTCAGGTAAAATTTCTCAACAAGCAGAACCTGATGTGATATTAAATTTAAATTGTAGAGCATCTCCGCGCACTGCTTAAGGAGGTGTTATCTACTATGGATGATTGTGACAACCTGGTCATTCCAGGAAAAATTATGCAAGATGGACAAGTTCCTAGAGGTTCCGGTGCACCCTGACGCTTTTCCTATACCCAAGCGGGTGGCGGATATAGTGAATAAGAGTGGGAGAAGTCCCGGCATACCTTTTGTCCCCCCTCCTATATTTAAGAAATTATTCCTATGGTCGACCCCCAGAAAGGACTTATGGCACCCCAGTCCCTAAGGTCGAGGGCGGCAGTTTCTACTCTTAAACACAGCGCACTACTATTCCTATCGAGGATAATTGTGCTTTCAAAGATCCTATGGATAAAAATTGGAGGGTTTGCTTAAAAGATTTTTGTACAGCAAGGTTACCTCCTTCAACCCATTTCGTGCATTGTTCCTGTCACTACAGCAGCGTGGTTCTGGTTCGAGGAACTAGAAAAGTCGCTCAGTAGAGAGACTCCATATGAGGAGGTTATGGACAGAGTTCACGCACTCAATTGGCTAATTCTTTTATTTTAGATGCCACTTTGCAACTAGGCTAGATTAGCGGCGAAAAATTCAGGGTTTGCAATTGTGGCGCGCAGAGCGCTTTGGCTAAAGTCTTGGTCAGCGGATGTATCTTCCAAGAACAAAATTACTTAATATCCCCTTTAAGGGTTAAGACTCTCTTTGGGCCAGAATTGAAAGAGATTATTTCAGACATCACTGGGGGAAAGGGCCTTGCCCTCCACAAGATAGGCCTTTCAAAGCCAAGAATAAGTCTAATTTTCGTTTCCTTTCGCAATTTCAGGAATGGACCGGCCTCTAACTCTGCATCCTGTAAACAAGACGGTAATGCCTCTCAATCCAAACCAGCCTGGAAACCGATGCAAGGCTGGAACAAGGGTAAGCAGGCCAAGAAGCCTGCTGCTGCTAACAAAACAGCATGAAGGAGTAGCCCCCGATCCGGTACCGGATCTAGTAGGGGGCAGACTCTCTCTCTTTGCTCAGGCTTGGGCAAGAGATGTTCAGGATCCCTGGACACTAGAAATAGTCTCTCAGGGTTATCTTCTGGAATTCAAGGAACTATCCCCAAGGGGAAGGTTTCACATGTCTCACTTATCCTCAAACCAAATAAAGAGACAGGCATTCTTACATTGTGTAGAAGACCTGTTAAAGATGGGAGTGATACACCCAGTTCCAACGGCGGAAGAAGGAATGGGATTTTACTCAAATCTGTTTGTAGTTCCCAAAAAAGAGGGAACTTTCAGACCAATTCTGGATTTAAAGATCCTAAACAAATTTCTCAGAGTACCATAGTTCAAAATGGAAACCATTTGAACGATTCTGCCCACCATCCAGGAAGGTCAATTTATGACTACCGTGGATCTAAAGGATGCGTATCTACATATTCCTATCCACAAAGAACATCATCAGTTCCTAAGGTTCGCCTTTCTGGACAAACATTACCAGTTTGTGGCCCTCCCATTCGGGTTAGCCACTGCTCCAAGGATTTTCACAAAGGTACTGGGATCCCTTCTAGCGGTTCTAAGACCAAGGGGCATTGCAGTAGTACCGTACTTGGACGACATTCTAATACAAGCGTCGTCTCTTTCAAAGGCAAAGGCTCACACAGACATCGTTCTGGCCTTTCTCAGATCTCACGGATGGAAGGTGAACATAGAAAAAAGTTCCCTGTCTCCGTCGACAGGAGTCCCTTTCTTGGGAACAATAATAGATTCTTTAGAAATGAGGATTTTCCTGACAGAAGTCAGAAAGTCAAAACTTCTAAACGCTTGTCAAGTTCTTCATTCTATTCCTCGTCCTTCCGTAGCTCAGTGCATGGAAGTAGTAGGATTGATGGTTGCAGCAATGGACATAGTTCCTTTTGCGCGAATTCATCTAAGACCATTACAACTGTGCATGCTGAAACAGTGGAATGGGGACTATACAGACTTGTCTCCAGTGATTCAAGTAGATCAGAAGACCAGAGACTCACTCCGTTGGTGGCTAACCCTGGACCACCTGTTCCAGGGAATGAGCTTCCGCAGACCAGAGTGGGTCATCGTCACGACCGACGCCAGTCTAGTGGGCTGGGGCGCGGTCTGAAAACCCCTGAAGGCTCAGGGACTATGGTCTTGGGAAGAGTCTCTTCTCCCGATAAACATTCTGGAACTGAGAGCGATATTCAATGCTCTCAGGGCTTGGCCTCAACTAGCAAAGGCCAGATTCATAAGATTCCAATCAGACAACATGACTGTTGCTTATATCAATCATCAAGGGGAACAAGGAGTTCCCTGGCGATGAAAGAAGTGACCAAAATAATAAAATGGGCAGAGGATCACTCCTGCCACCTATCTGCGATCCACATCCCAGGTGTGGAAAACTGGGAGGCGGATTATCTGAATCGTCAGACATTCCATCCGGGGGAGTGGGAACTCCACCCGGAGATCTTTGCCCAGTTGACTCAATTATGGGGCATTCCCGATATGGATCTGATGGCGTCTCATCAGAACTTCAAGGTTCCTTGCTACGGGTCCAGATCCAGGGATCCCAAGGCGACTCTAGTGGATGCACTAGTAGCGCCTTGGACCTTCAACCTAGCCTATGTGTTTCCACCATTTCCTCTCATTCCCAGGCTGGTAGCCAGGATCAAGCAGGAGAGGGCCTCGGTGATCTTGATAGCTCCTGTGTGGCCACGCAGGACTTGGTATGCAGACCTGGTGAATATGTCATCGGCTCCACCATGGAAGCTACCTTTGAGACAGGATCTTCTAGTACAAGGTTCATTCGAACATCCAAATCTAGTTTCCCTCCAGCTGACGGCTTGGAAATTGAATGCTTGATTCTATCAAAGCGTGGGTTTTCAGATTCTGTGATAGATACTCTAGTTCAAGCCAGAAAACCGGTAACTAGAAAAATTTACCATAAAATTTGGAAAATATATATCTGCTGGTGTGAATCCAAGGGATTCTCATGGAATAAGATCAAAATTCCTAGGATCCTTTCCTTTCTACAAGAGGGTTTGGATAAAGGATTATCAGCGAGTTCTCTAAAGGGACAGATTTCTGCTTTATCTGTCTTATTACACAAACGACTGGCAGCTGTGCCAGATGTTCAAGCATTTGTTCAGGCTCTGGTTAGGATCAAGCCTGTTTACAGACCTTTGACTCCTCCCTGGAGTTTAAATCTAGTTCTTTCAGTTCTTCAAGGGGTTCCGTTTGAACCTCTACATTCCATAGATATTAAGTTGTTATCTTGGAAAGTTTTGTTTTTGGTTGCTATTTCTTCTGCTAGAAGAGTTTCTGAGTCATCTGCTCTGCAGTGTTCTCCGCCCTATCTGGTGTTCCATGCAGATAAGGTTATTTTGCGTACTAAGCCTGGTTTTCTTCCAAAGGTTGTTTCTAACAAAATTATTAACCAGGAGATAGTTGTTCCTTCTTTGTGTCCGAATCCAGTTTCAAAGAAGGAACGTTTGTTACACAATTTAGACGTAGTCCGTGCTCTAAAATTCTATTTAGAAGCTACAAAAGAGTTCAGACAAACTTCTTCTCTGTTTGTCGTCTATTCTGGTAAAAGGAGAGGTCAAACTTCTACCTCTTTCTTTTTGGCTTAAAAGCATCATCCGATTGGCTTACGAGACTGCCGGACGGCAACCTCCAGAAAGAATCACAGCTCACTCCACTAGGGCTGTGGCTTCCACATGGGCCTTCAAGAACGAGGCTTCTGTTGATCAGATATGTAAGGCAGCGACTTGGTCTTCACTGCACACTTTTGCCAAATTTTACAAATTTGATACTTTTGCTTCTTCGGAGGCTATTTTTGGGAGAGAGGTTTTGCAAGCCGTGGTGCCTTCTGTTTAGGTAACCTGATTTGCTCCCTCCCTTCATCAGTGTCCTAAAGCTTTGGTATTGGTTCCCACAAGTAAGGATGACGCCGTGGACCGGACACACCAATGTTGGAGAAAACAGAATTTATGCTTGCCTGATAAATTACTTTCTTAAACGGTGTGTCCGGTCCACGGCCCGCCCTGGTTTTTTAATCGGGTTTGATTAATTATTTTCTCTAACTACAGTCACCACGGCACCCTATGGTTTCTCCTGTTTTTTTTTCCTCCTGTCCGACGGTCGAATGACTGGGGTGGGCGGAGCCTAGGAGGGACTATGTGGACAGCTTTGCCATTTCCTGTTGGGGAAGAGATATTCCCACAAGTAAGGATGACGCCGTGGACCGGACACACCGTTGGAGAAAGTAATTTATCAGGTAAGCATAAATTCTGTTTTCTACATTAAAATTTAAGCTTGAACACCTCCGCGTGTTGCTTAGGGAGGTTTTAGCTGCTCTGAATGACTGTGATACCATTGCAGTGCCAGAGAAATTGTGTAGACTGGATAAATACTTTGCAGTGCCGGTGTGTACTGATGTTTTTCCAAATACCTAAAAGGTTTACAGAAATTATTAATAAGGAATGGGATAGACCAGGTGTGCCGTTCTCTTCCCCTCCTATTTTTAGAAAAATGTTTCCAATAGACGCCACCACATGGGACTTATGGCAGACAGTCCCTAAGGTGGAGGGAACAGTTTCTACTCTAGTAAAGCGTACTACTATCCCTGTCGAGGACAGTTGTTGGTTGTTTTTTTTTTTTATGGATCCAATGGATAAAAAATTAGAGGTTACCTTAAGAAAATATTTATTCAACAAGGTTTTATCCTACAGCCCCTTGCATGCATTGTCCCTGTCACTTCTGCTGTGGCGTACTGGTTTGTGTCTCTGGAAGAGGCTTTACAGGTAGCGACTCCATTGGATGACATACTTGGCAAACTTAGAGCACTTAAGCTAGCCAATTCTTTTATTCTGATGCCATTGTTCATTTGACTAAACTAACGGCTAAGAATTCTGGTTTTGCTATACAGGCGCACAGAGCGCTATGGCTTAGATCATGGTCAGCTGACGTGACTTCAAAATCTAAGCTACTTAACATTCCCTTCAAGGGGCAGACCCTATTCGGGCCTGGTTGAAGGAGATTATTGCTGATATCACTGGAGGAAAAGGTCATGCCCTTCCTCAGGACAGGTCCAAATCTAGGGCCAAACAGTCTAATTTTCGTGCCTTTCAAAACTTCAAGGCAGGTGCGGCATCAACTTCCTCTAATAATAAACAAGAGGGAACTTTTGCTCAATCCAAGATGGTCTGGAGACCAAACCAGACATGGAAAAAAGGTAAGCAGGTAAAAAAGCCTGCTGCTGCCTCTAAGACAGCATGAAGGAACAGCCCCCTATCCGGGAACGGATCTAGTAGGGGGCAGACTTTCACTCTTTGCCCAGGCGTGGGCAGAGATGTTCAGGATCCCTGGGCGTTGGAAATTATATCCCAGGGATATCTTCTGGATTTCAAAGCTTCCCCCCTAAAAGGGAGATTTCACCTTTCACAATTATCTGCACACCAGATAAAGAGAGGCATTCTTACACTGTGTACGAGTCCTCCTAGTTATGGGAGTGATCCATCCAGTTCCAAAGGAGGAACAGGGACAGGGTTTTTACTCAAATCTGTTTGTGGTTCCCAAAAAAGAGGGAATCTTCAGACCAATTTTGGATCTAAAGATCTTAAACAAATTCCTCAAAGTTCCGTTGTTCAAGATGGAAACTATTCGTACCATCCTACCACTGATCCAGGAGGGTCAATATATGACTACAGTGGATCTAAAGGATGCTTATCTTCACATTCCGATACACAAAGATCATCATCGGTTTCTCAGGTTTGCCTTTTAAGACAGGCATTACCAGTTGTAACTCTTCCCTTGGGATTAGCTACAGCCCCAAGAATCTTTACAAAGGTTCTAGGGTCACTTATGGCGGTCCTAAGGCCGCGGGGCATAGCGGTACCCCCGTATTTAGACGACATCCTGATACAGGCGTCAAACTTCCAAATTGCCAAGTCTCATACGGACGTAGTACTGGCATTTCTGTGGTTGCATGGGTGGAAAGTGAACGAGGAAATGAGTTCTCTATCCCCAATCACAAGAGTTTCCTTTCTAGGGACTCTGATAGATTCTGTAGAAATGAAAATTCACCTGACTGAGTCCAGGTTATCAAAGCTTCTAAATTCCTGCCGGGTTCTTCATTCCATTCCGCGCCCTTCGGTGGTTCAGTGTATGGAAGTAATCGGCTTAATGGTAGCGGCAATGGACATAGTGCCGTTTGCACGCTTACATCTCAGACCGCTGCAACTATGCATGCTCAGTCAGTGGAGCGGGGATTACACAGATTTGTTCCCTCAACTGAATCTGGACCAAGAGACCAGGGATTCTCTTCTCTGGTGGCTATCTCTGGTCCATCTGTCCAAAGGTATGACCTTTCGCAGGCCAGATTGGACAATTGTTACGACAGATGCCAGCCTTCTAGGTTGGGGTGCAGTCTGGAACTCCCTGAAGGCTCAGGGATTGTGGACTCAGGAGGAGTCTCTCCTTCCATTAAATATTCTGGAACTAAGAGCGATATTCAAGGCTCTTCAGGCTTGGCCTCAGTTAGCAACTCTGAGGTACATCAGATTTCAATCGGACAACATCACGACTGTAGCTTACATCAACCATCAAGGGGGAACGAGAAGTTCCCTAGAGATGTTAGAAGTTTCAAAAATAATTCGCTGGGCAGAGATTCACTCTTGCCACCTATCAGCTATCCATATCCCAGGTGTAGAGCACTGGGAGGCGGATTTTCTAAGTCGTCAGACTTTTCATCCGGGAGAGTGGGAACTCCATCCGGAGGCATTTGCACAACTGATTCATCGTTGGGGCAAACCAGAACTGGATCTCATGGCGTCTCGCCAGAACACCAAGCTTCCGTGTTACGGATCCAGGTCCAGGGATCCCAAGGCGACACTGATAGATACTCTAGCAGCGCCCTGGTCTTTCAACCTGGCTTATGTGTTTCCACCGTTTCCTCTGCTCCCTCGACTGATTGCCAAGATCAAGCAGGAGAGAGCATCGGTGATTCTGATAGCACCTGCGTGGCCACACAGGACCTGGTATGCAGATCTAGTGGACATGTCAACCTTTCCACCATGGTCTCTGCCTCTGAAACAGGACCTTCTACTTCAGGGTCCTTCCAACCATCCAAATCTAATTTCTCTGCGGCTGACTGCCTAGAGATTGAACGCTTGATTTTATCAAAGCGTGGCTTCTCAGAGTCAGTTATTGATACCTTAAGACAGGCACGAAAGCCTGTCACCAGGAAAATTTACCATAAGGTATGGCGTAGATATCTTTATTGGTGTGAATCCAAGGGTTACTCATGGAGTAAGGTCCGGATTGCTAGGATATTATCTTTTCTCCAAGAAGGTTTGGAAAAAGGATTGTCAGCTAGTTAAGCGTCTGGCAGATGTTCCAGACGTTCAGGCATTTTGTCAGGCTTTAGTTAGAATCAAGCCTGTGTTTAAACCTGTTGCTCCACCATGGAGCTTAAACTTGGTTCTTAAGGTTCTTCAAGGAGTTCCGTTTGAACCTCTTCATTCCATAGATATCAAGCTTTTATCTTGGAAAGTTCTTTTTTTTTTTTTTTTTTTTGGTAGCTATTTCCTCGGCTCGTAGAGTCTCTGAGCTATCTGCCTTACAATGTGATTCTCCTTATCTGATTTTTCATACGGATAAGGTAGTCCTGCGTACCAAACCTGGGTTCTTACCTAAGGTGGTATCTAACAAGAATATCAATCAAGAGATTGTTGTTCCATCCTTGTGTTACACAATTTGGACGTGGTCCGTGCTTTAAAGTTTTACTTGCAGGCTACTAAAGATTTTTGTCAAACATCTGTTTGTTGTCTACTCTGGACAGAGGAGAGGTCAAAAGGCTTCGACAACCTCTTTTTCTTTTTGACTAAGAAGCTTAATCCGCTTAGCCTATGAGACTGCTGGACAGCAACCTCCTGAAAGGATTACAGCTCATTCCACTAGAGCTCTGGCTTCCACTTGGGCCTTTAAAAATGAGGCTTCTTTTGATCAGATTTGCAAGGCGACGACTTGGTCTTCGCTTCATATTGTTTCAAAATTTTACAAATTTGATACTTTTGCTTCTTTGGAGGCTATATTTAGGTGAAAGGTTTTACGGGCAGTGGTTCCTGCCTTGTCCCTCCCTTCATCCGTGTACTTTAGCTTTGGTATTGGTATCCCACAAGTAATGGATGATCCGTGGACTGGATACACCTTACAAGAGAAGACACAATTTATGCTTACCTGATAAATTTATTTCTTTTGTGGTGTATCCAGTCCACGGCCTGCCCTGTCATTTTAAGGCAGGTAATTTTTTAAATTTAAACTACAGTAACCACTGCACCCTATGGTTCCTCCTTTCTCGGCTTGTTTTCGGTCGAATGACTGGCTATGACAGTTAGGGGAGGAGCTATAGTACAGCTCTGCTGTGGGTGTCCTCTTGCAACTTCCTGTTGGGAATGAGAATATCCCACAAGTAATGGATGATCCATGGACTGGATACACCACAAGAGAAATAAATTTATCAGGTAAGCATAAATTGTGTTATTGCCTGCATTCTCTAGACATTCCTGTAATTATTCATGAACTTGCTGCATCTGTATATAAAGAGACTGCACCATTGTTCCTGATATCCATATTAACTGGAATACAAATAATCTGCAATATTGAGTGTGATTAATTTATTTTATCCTGTCTGTTGATAACTTTGTTACACTGGGAGTGATTGTTATACTTTGCTATTTGGAGTAGTTACAGCTCAAAGCACCAATATTTAAAGAGACGGTTTGCAATCTCTGCAACACATTGCTGCTATTCCCTTTTGGGCCCTCAGTCTATGAGCAGAACAGGGATTATTTTATTCCTGTATTTTGTGGAACTTGAACCTAATTCCCAACTCTTAACAGAGTCCTGGTATCACAGGGGTACAGAATAGGTTTCAGAGTAAGACCACCTGTGAGAAGTTTCTTTCTCTCACGCATTCCAGTGAACCCAGAGAAAGCACAGGCTTTCCTGAAGTGTGTTTCAGACCTGGAGTTATCTGGGGTAATCGTTCCAGTTCCTTTTCAGGAATAGGGTCTGGGGTTTTATCCAAATCTGTTCATTGTCCCAAAGAAAGAAAATTAATTCAGACCAGTTCTGGATCTAACATTCAAAATGGTGACTATATGGACTATTCTGCCTTTTGTTCAGCAAGGGCATTATATGTCCACAATAGACTTACATGATGCATATCTTCATATTCCGATTCATCCAGATCACTAACCGTTTCTGAGATTCTCTTTTCTAGACAAGCATTACCAATTTGGCCTAGCGACAGCTCCAAGAATCTTTGCAAAGGTTCTCGGTGCCCTACTCTATGTAATCAGAGAACGGGGTATTGCGGCGTTTCCTTATTTAGACGATATCTTGGTACTTGCTCATTCTTTACGTTCTGCAGAATCTTACACAAATCAACTAGTGTTTCTTCAAAGACATGGTTGGAGGATCAATTTACCAAAAAGTTCTTTGATTCCTCAGACAAGGGTAACCTTTTTAGTTTTCCAGATTCAGTATCCATGACTGTCGCTAACAGACAAGAGGCGTCTGAAATTGGTTGCAGCCTGTCGGGACCTTCAGTCTGTCATTCCCTTCAGTAGCTATGTGCATGGAAGTTTTAGGTCTCATGACTGCAGCATCGGACGGGATCCCCTTTGCTCATTTTCACATGAGACCTCTTCAGCTTTGTATGCTGAACCAGTGGTGCAGGGATTATACAAGGATATCACAATTAATATCCTTAAATCCCAATGTTAGACTATCTCTGACTTGGTGGTTAGATCACCAATGTATAGTTCAAGGGGCCTCTTTTGTTCGTCCAACCTGTACGGTGATCACAACAGATGCAGGTTGGGGAGCTGTCTGGGGATCTCTGACAGCACAAGGGGTTTGGAAATCTCAAGAGGCGAGATTACCAATCAATATTTTGGAACTCCGTGCGATTCTCAGAGCTCTTCAGTTTTGGCTTCTATTAAAGAGAGAGCCGTTTATTTGTTTTCAGATAGACAATGTCACAACTGTGGCGTATGTCAATCATCAGGGTATGAAAGAAGTATCCTGGATACTTGTTTGGGCAGAATCCAACTCCTGTCTAATTTCTGCAGTCCATATCCCAGGCAATTAGACAATTGGGAAGCAGATTATCTCAGTCGCCAAACTTTACATCCGGGAGAGTGGTCTCTTCACCCAGATGTGCTTTTTCAAATTGTTCAGATGTGGGGGCTTCCAGAAATAGATCTGATGGCATCTCATCTAAACAAGAAACCTCCCAGGTACCTGTCCAGGGATCCTCAGGCAGAAGCAGTGGATGCATTGACACTTCCCTGGAGTTATCAACCTGCCTATAGTTTTCCGCCTCTAGTTCTTCTTCCAAGAGTGATTTCCAAGATCATCATGGAGCAATATTTTGTGCTGCTGGTGGCTCCAGCATGGGCTCACAGGTTTTGGTATGCGGATCTTGTTCAGATGTCCGGTTGCCAACCATGGCCACTTCCACTAAGGCCAGACCTATCTCAAGGTCCGTTTTTCCATCAGGATCTCAAATCATTAAATTTGAAAGTATGGAAATTGAACGCTTAGTCATAGAGGTTTCTCTGGCTCAGTGATTAATACTATGTTGCAGGCTCGCAAATATCTTTCTATAAAGATTTATTACTGAGTTTGGAAGACTTACATTTCATGGTGTTCTTCTCATAAATTCTCTTGGCATGCTTTTAGAATTCCTAGAATTTTACAGTTTCTTCAGGATGGTTTGGATAAGGGTTTGTCTGCAAGTTCATTGAAAGGATAAATCTCTGCTTTCTTTTTTATTCCACAGAAAAATTGCTAAACTCCCTGATTCATTGTTTTGTACAGGCTTTGGTTCATATAAAGCCTGTCATTAAATCAATCTCTCCTCCTTGGAGTCTTAATTTGGTTTTGAAGGCTTTACTGGCTCCTCCGTTTTGAGCCTATGCATTCTTTGGACATTAAATTGCTTTCTTGGAAAGTGTTTCTTTTGGCCATCTCTTCTGCTAGAAGAGTTTCTGAATTATCTGCTCTTTCTTGAGTCTCCTTTTTTTTCTCATCAGGATAAGGCAGTTTTGCGGACTTCATTTAAATTCTTACCTAAATTTGTGAATTCCAACAACATTAGTAGGGAAATTGTTGTCCCTTCTTTGTCCCCCATCCTAAGAATTCTTTGGAAAGATCTTTACATTCTTTGGATGTGGTGAGAGCTTTGAAATATTATGTTGAAGCTACTAAAGTTTTCAGGAAGACTTCTAGTCTATTTGTTATCTTTCTGGTTCTAGGAAAGGTCAGAAGGCTTCTGCCATTTCTTTGGCATCTTGGTTAAAACTTTTGATTCATCACGCTTATTTGGAGTCGGGTAAATGCCCACCTCAGAGGATTACAGCTCATTCTACTAGGTTAGTTTCCACTTTCTGGGCTTTTAAGAATGACGCTTCAGTTGATCAGATTTCCAAAGCAGCAACTTGGTCTTCTTTGCATACATTTACTAAATTCTACCATTTTTATGTTTTCTGAAGCAGTTTTTGGTAGAAAAGTACTTCAGGCAGCTGTTTCAGTTTGATTCTTCTGCTTATAATTTCAGTTTTTTTTCATTATAAAGATTAAAACTTTTTGATTTGGGTTGTGGATTGTTTTTTCAGCGGAATTGGCTGACTTTATTTTATCCCTCCCTCTCTAAAAAAAGTTCTTCAGGCAGCTGTTTCAGTTTGATTCGTCTGCTTATAATTTTCAGTTTTTTTCTTTTTCCATTATAAGATTAAAACTTATGATTTGGGTTGTGGATTAATTTTTTTTCAGCGGAATTGGCTGTCTATTTTTTTTTTTATCCCTCCCTCTCTGACTCTTGCATGGAGTTCCACATCTTGGGTATTGCTATCCCATATGTCACTAGCTCATGGACTCTTGCCAATTACATGAAAGAAAACATAATTTATGTAAGAATTTACCTGATAAATTCATTTCTTTCATATTGGCAAGAGTCCATGAGGCCCACCCTTTTTATGGTGGTTATGTTTTTTTTTGTATAAAGCACAATTATTCCAATTCCTTTGTTGATGCTTTTTTTACTCTTTCTTTATTCACCCCACTTCTTGGCTATTCGTTAAACTGAATTGTGGGTGTGGTGAGGGGTGTATTTGTAGGCATTTTGAGGTTTGGGAAACTTTGCCCCTCCTGGTAGGATTGTATATCCCATACGTCACTAGCTCATGCACTCTTGCCAATATGAAAGAAATTTATCAGGTAAAATTCTTACTTAAATTTGTTTTCATCCAGTTACTCCCTTGTGGAGTCTTAAATTTGTTTCTCATGGGTTCTTGAAGCCCCTCCATTTGAAACTATGCATGGGTTGAACCTTCTGTATTTTGGTTTAAAGGTTATTTTCTGTCTTGCAAGCCTCCTTTTCTTGATAATTTTTTTTTTCCACACCCTTCAGAACAAGGCTGTGCAACAAAGAAGTTGGTATCTTTCTTCCAAAGGTGGTATCTGTAGATATTAATTGGGAAATTTTGGTTTCTTACTTATGCTCCTAGGAACTAGGAGCAACCTCTTTGCAACCTTGATTGTGTGGGCTCTAAAGTTCTATGTGGAAGACACACAATTCTTCTCTTTTCTCTTCCTTGTTGTGTTTTTGGCGGAAAGGTATCTTACCTGTATGGCCCCTCCCCTCTATTTCTTGGTGGACTTCACGTCTAAGGTATAAGATACCACATGTGGTGAACTTGTGGGCTCTCATTTATGAAAATAAATAGAACACATTTTATGCTTACCATGATGAGAGTCCATGAGACTCACTTTTTTTTCCCTATATGGTTGTCCAAAAGACTCCTTTTTATACTTAAAAGGATTATCTATCTTTTAAAACCATAACAAGTCTGGTGTAGACTGTCCCCTTTTTATTACCATTCCCCAGTTTTGCATAACCAACACGGTTATATTAATACACTTTTCACCTCTGATTACCTTGTATCTAAGCCTCTTCGGACAGCCCCCTGATCATATTACTTTTTATTTATTATCTATTTGACTTGCATTATAGCCAATTAGTGCTATGTTGTGCTGACTCTTAAATAACTCAACTGGCGTATGCACAATGTTGTCTATGACCCACATGAACTAGCAGTCTCCTGTTGTGAAAAGCAAATAAAGCATGAGGCTGTCTGTAGTGGCTTAGAAACAGGCAGAAATGTAGAGGTTTAAATGTTTAAAGTGTGTATATATAACAATTTTGGTTGTGCAAAAGCTTGTGAATGGGTAGTAAAGGCATTTATCTAACTTTATAAACCATAACAATTTTTTTTTTTTCCTTCTGCTGGCTATATGTATGACTAACTAGATTCTGGGAGAGTGGTTGGGATTAACTCTGGTATGTAGGGGTGACTCATCTGCAATCAATTAATCGTTGTTTCCCCGATTAGTTAATTGCAGATGAGTAATCTGTCAATCAAATGCTGAAAATGGCGACCAGAAGCTTCAGCTATTATCCGTTGTAGCGTTTATAGTGAAATAGCTCTAAAGATAAGTATATCCCTAACGATTTCATGAAAGAAACTCATTCATTTTTGAACTGCTATCGTTTCACTTTATGCAATATGTTTAACTTGACATTCACTTTAAAGATAATGTATACATATGGTTAATTTATCTATTCTCTGCAAATAATGCTTTGTTTTTGTTTTTTTTTTGCCAAGCTTGCCTTCGACTCCAAAGGCCTCTGGATGGTATGGAACAATCTGTCCAGCTATGAGTTGTGCAATTTCCCCACCTCTGCTGAGCGAACTTCCTGCAGGCTCTCCTTTACTATTCACTTGTGGAAATGTGGGGTCACAAGTGGCATGACACACTCCTCATGGGAAAGTTAAACTGCACCTTCTTGCAACTGTCTGTTACGTTTGAGACAGTATGCGGTGTCTTTGTTTACGTTAATGCATTTACATATACATTCCGTTTTTAAGGCACGTAAACCTTGGCCTTGGATACAGGCAGCATCCTTAAGATACTCTTACTATATAAGTTGTCTTAAGGAGTCTAATGGCAGCTGAAGACTTCTTTGCTTGTTAAAGGAAGTATAAATGCATTTTGCACCTATGTACTCTCTACCATATTAAATTCCATCAAGAAACATTAGAAGGCATCAAACATATGAGCAAAGCAAAATGTCATAACATTTCAGAGAATGTCTACTATTTACTGGGATTGTATTGGGACAACTTTAAAATCTGACATTTGTTTTCACTCTCAAAGTGAATTCATCTTGTGTTTAATTCTTAAAGGCATTTTTTTTTTTTTTTTTTAATGCTAGCACTTTGACCAATACAAACAATAGGCTGCGTTTTTTGTTTTTTTTTTAGGCTTCCCCAACGGCTTTTCAATGCCCTTCCTTGTAACAAAATGCATATAACTTATGTATTGATAGGCAGCCGTTTGATATTAGCTGTGAATCGAATTGCTCCCATGTTTTCTGAAAGGATGGAAACCTACATTGGCAGTCTTGTGTTACTAATTGGGACCTGTGTGGTCAAAGTTAGCATATAGTCTTTGTGTGTTAGTTTTATTAGAAGTATTGCTGTCTTAGTCATGCATCTTATATGCAGATGTTGAACAGACCTGTTACACCATCTGAAAATGCATTATGTGAAGCAAATGTGTGATTCTTTTCTCATCTCTCAAGCCTAACTGAGCTTTGAGTGTTCTGCAAACTTAAATACCCCTCTTTCTGTAGGACAGCCATGGCTGCAAGTCTACTGAATTCCCTTACTAAGGGAAATGATGGCTCTTTCCATGCATTTGCTTCATCATGAAACTACTAATCCATATTATTTCTGCAGGGCTTTAAAAGTAAGAGATCAGGGTTTATTTTATTTTTTGATTATGTTTGTCAGTTCATATTTACTGTAAATTGCATAATTTTAGTAAGAATGTTCACCCAGTAACTGTAAAAGTTATTGGCGATCTGGTCCGTTAACATTTAACCCTCTTTGGAGCATGCAGGCATTGTAGCGCTTTTGGGGACCAAATGGATGATATTTACTTGATCTAATGGTTAACAAAAAATGAATCGGAGGTTTAAAACAATGCACCGTTCACCTTCTACAACTGTAAAAATCAATTATATTGACAAGCCCTAAGCAGCAAGCACATCTGTTCAGTATTTCCAGTGAATTAGAATATAATTTTGCATTGTAAGATGGATTGTGATTGGCAAGCAAACACTGTCCTTTTTTTATATAGTTTGTTTTATGTTATGGAAACTTGGTGGTTTACAATATAACATTGCACTGAATTATATCTATTATATTGTCTCCCTTTTTTTTTTTTTTTTTAAACTGTTAAATTTAAAGCAGTTTATTTTGTATTTGATTTTGACAAAACTAACCTGTTTTGTGGGAATTTGCTTATGTGACAAAGATTTCCAAACCATGTAAAATAATGTTTGAATATCACTGGTGTCATGCAAACCCTGACACACTCTCTCTAGATATTAAAAAGCACAAAATATATAGGGGGTTATTTATACATTGGCAATAGTAAAATGTCACCATTTTAAAAACTGTATTCTGTGTATTCAACCTGATTTTTACACTTGAATATTTGCTTTTTCCGCCAACATTATTCACTGCTCTAGTTTTAAGATCGATAAGCAGATACAATTTGTACAATAATGCTAGAATTACAGTTATATTGAATAAATGTTTTGGGGTCATTTTTTCTTTTAGAGTTTAAAATCTCCTATGAAGAGTCAAAAGAAATCAAGGAGAGGTTGTGTGTTTTTTTTTTGTTTTGTTTTTTTTTGTTTTTTCTATTTGAATTTATTTGGCAAATTGCAAAACAGTAGATTTTTTCAGATTACAAAGAAAAGGGGCATAATTGGTCAAAATGGGGAAATTGATAGCCAATAATATCATTAACAAAAGTTAGTTTAAATAATGTCTTAATGTGTTTTTAGCTTTGCAACTCCAGTTATGCCAAAATCTTTATACATCTAGTCCTAAACTTAATAGTTAAGTGATTGGTGCTGCTGTAAAAATTCTAGCATACTTGTTCATTTAGATTTTACCAGTGCAGTGCTGTTTATGGTGCCTAACGACTGGTGTGCATTTTATTTTCTTCTGTAATTAATAAGCTGCCAAAATCTAGCAGTGTTTTTACTAGTTTTCCTAAATAGAATCTTTCCGTCAGTGTAGATTCCACAATCATCTATATATTTGACTAACTCTGCTTGCGCTAAAAAATATGGGCTCAAGGCTACATATATATGAACCAATTGCTTTATTTTGGAGTCTAGTGTTAAGCTTAACCCATTTTCTTAGCTGCTCTAGCAAATGTCCGCCCCTCACCAAAGAATTTTATATTTATTTTTTTTCTTCTAATTTGGCATAGGTCAATTTTTACTTATGTTTTGAAGCACTTTGTGCACTTTAATGTGTTTGGAGAATGAGTGTTACTGCTAAATAAATTGTAAAAGCTCATTTGTCTCCTTACACACTGGCACTCTTAGTTCTTCCATCAGGAATAAAAATCTACATCCCTTCTTAAATCTAACGAGAGCCTTTTTTCATAATGTGAACATTGAAAGATTTCTCTCAGAATGTTGTATGTTAAACCATGCCTATGCCCCCCTTACTTTCTACATTCTATTCATTTAGTAGCATGGTCCTGGTATATGACAGCAAGAGTGCCCTTTGTCCTTTGTGTTCTTTTTAGCCACAATAAAGAAGTGAAATGGAAGGGGGGGTCCAGGTGACCAGCTTAACATAAACGTATATTTAAAAAATGCTAAACCTCTTTACATTGCATAAACCTTTGAGTTTTAGAAAGGGCTATAAATTGTAACTAGTACTAGAATATCCCGTTTTTTAAATAGGTGTGTTTTTGTTTTGTTTTTTTATTAAATGTCATGAACAGTGATGGACCAGTATAATCGGGTACTGTCTATTAATGACAATGTAATTACTAGATGATCAGGTACTTTAAATATACTTTTCAGATTTTTTTTTATTTTTTTTTGTCATTTTACCCAGTGTTTTCTTGACTTACTATGTACATTTTGAAACCAGTGATTAGCTGGTTAAAGTAACCAATGAATGTAAAAAATGTTGGTAACAAAATTGTAATCCAGCACTACCATTTGTCAATAAAGTTTTATCTGCACCTGAATTAAGTGGTTTTTTTGTTTGGTTTTTTGTGCTTATCCATTAGAAAGCATAATTTCAAAAGGCATTTTATGTTCTAGAATCCCCCCCCCCCTCAAAAATGTCATATAAAGTAATTTTGTTCTATAGTGAAATTTTTTTGGTGTGTTTGTTTTTTTGTTTTTTTTGTCAAATGGTTTAAAACAATAGTTCTGGAAGATGGGGTAGGAAGATATTTGAGTACTTTATGGTTTGTTTTAAAGGCTGATCATTTATTATATTCTCAAACTAATGGTCTGATAGTAACTGAATTTAACACACACACAAAAAAAATATTTCTTGATAAATATAATTTCTTTCATGGTGGAGAGTCCACGATCCATTAATCATGGGAATTGCATTAGATCAGTCCTGATTACACCTGAAAAACAATCTATAATGTGTTATTGGCAGGGGAGAAGCCTTCTGTCTTGTGTTTCTTCCTGCAAGATAAGACTTCAGATAGTTTACATGGAAATTTTCTTGCATGTGTCCTCCCAAAAGTAGTCAAAATGGAAAAAAGAATGCATCTATTAAGGCATATTTAAAACTTAATTATGAAACTACTTTCATTGAACTTAAAACTAAAAGTACATAATACAAATGCACTGCAAACAAATTTGTTTATAAACAAAAAAAATAATGATTCAAGATGAGCACTCCAGCTCTGTCAGCTGTTTTATTAGAAACTCTATTTCATCTCTCCATTACGTTTTGTTGCGGAGTTCCCAATAACTTTAAGTTGGCCTTATTGCTTCTCTCATTGTCCCCAGCCTCCAATTTTTATACTTGTCTAGTGAAATTACCATGAGACCTTTAATCTCTTTTCCTAGTCTAGTAAATTTGAAACTATTCTCCCAGGCCTGATCAGATATGCTTGAGTTGAATCTTAAAGGGACACTGAACCCCAATTTTTTTTTCTTTCATAATTCGGATAGAGCAATGCAATTTTAAGAAACTTTCTAATTTACTCCTATTTTTTTTTTCTTTGTTCTCTTGCTATCTATTTGAAAAAGAAGGCATCTAAGCTTTTTTTTTTTTTTTTTGGTTCAGAAGTCTGGACAAAATGTCTTAATTAGTGGATGAATTTATCCACCAATCAGCAAGGACAACCCCAGGTTGTTCACCAAAATGGTCTGGGATCTAAACTTGCATTCTTGCATTTCAAATAAAGGTGCCAAGAGAATAAAGACAATTTGATAATGGGAGTAAATTAGAAAGTTGCTTAAAATTTCATGCTCTATCTGAAACCCAAAAGAAAACTTCTGGGTTCAGTGTCCCTTTTAACCTGTTGGCATAGGGGACCCATGGAATTTTCAAGCAATTCTGTCTATGCATGTTCATACCTACTTTTATGGCTTTTTCAGCACCCTTGTGAAAGGTTATTAAAGCTGTTTGTGGGTATAGTGCCCCACCATTTCTGAAAATTGTCTATCTGCTACAGACATTGGCCTAGTTTGCTTTGAAATGCATGTAGGAACGTTCAAGCTGTTAAAATTCTCAGATATTATGACGGGCAATTGGAACAGAATTTGGGTTTTTAGTGGGACCCGCTGGCATATTTGCTCGTTTTATAAATTGTTTTGGATCTCTCCTTTGTGGCAATTAGTGATCACAATCTGCATTTTTCCCAGAAATCACTATTTATTCTTTCTGTTTTATTCTCATCTGTAACTCTTTAATTTTAGCAGTGCATTTCTTTCTGTTGTGTACGATTAATTTTAAGTTACCTATCTGTATGCTATTGGTTTAAAGCGGATATTTTATTATCTGTCAGTCTGTTTTATCGAACATTAATTTCAGATCTTTATTTTGCTCTGTCAAGTCTCCAATTATGTTTGTTATTCCCCTTATTGGAGTTGAAATCACTGCCTGTGCGATCATAAATTTTATTATTAATCTTTTCTAAGAGTTACTACCGCTAAGAAACTTTCACAGTTGGGGTTCTTTGCTTCTGTGATGAGGCATGGACCATTATATTTATGGATATAATTGTTAAAATGTCAGACCTCAGGTGAAATAGTTTCTCTTGTTAAGTGTATCCAGTCCACGGATCATCCATTACTTATGGAATATATTCTCCTTCCCAACAGGAAGCTGCAAGAGTCCACCCACAGCAAAGCATTCTCTTGCAAGCCTCAACATAGATAGGAGGTCGTGAGAGTCTGTGGTGCTTTCTACTTAGTTTATTCTTCAATCAAAAGTTTGTTATTTTTAAATGCACCGGAGTGTGCTGTTTATCTCAGGCAGTATTTGGAAGAAGAATCTGCCTGCGTTTTTCTATGATCTTAGCAGACGTAACTAAGATCCATTTGCTGTTCTCACACATTCTGAGGAGTGAGGTACTTCAGAGGGGGAATGGCGTGCAGGTTTTCCTGCAGATAAGGTATGTGCAGTAAAATATTTTTCTAGGAATGGAATTGACTAAGAAAATACTGCTGATACCGAAGTAATGTAAGTAAAGCCTTAAATGCAGCGATAGCGACTGGTATCAGGCTTATTAATAGAGATACATACTCTTGTAAAAATGTGTTTTAAAACGTTTGCTGGCATGTTTAATCGTTTTTTAACATATGTTTGGTGATAAAACTTATTGGGGCCTAAGTTTTTTTTCCACATGGCTGGCTTAAATTTTGCATAGAAACAGTTAACTGAAGCTTCCCACTGTTGGCTGTGGCAGTTTGTTGTGTCTGTTTTTAAAAACGTCTGTCGTTTTTTTTTTTTTTTTATCTGTTTTTTGCATTAAGGGGTTAATCATCCATTTGCAAGTGGGTGCAATGCTCTGTTACCTTATTACATGTACTGTAAAAATTTCGTTTGTTTTACTGCCTTTTTTTCACTGTTTTTCAAATATTGACAAAATTTGTTTCTCTTAAAGGCACAGTAACGTTTTATATATTTGCTTGTTAACTTGATTTAAAGTGTTTTCCAAGCTTACTAGTCTCATTATTAGTCTGTTCTAACATGTCTGACATAGAGGAAGCTCTGTGTTCATTATGTTTTAAAGCCATGGTGGAACCCCATCTTAGAATGTGTACCAGATGTACTGATTTCATGTTAAACAATAAAGATAATTTTTTGTCTTTAAAAACATTATCACCAGAGGATTCTGTCGTGGGGGTAGTTATGCCGACTAACTCTCCCCACGTGTCAGACCCTTCGACTCCCACTTCAGGGACTCACGCTCAAATGGCGCCAAGTACATCAAGGGCGCCCATAGCGTTTATTTTACAAGACATGGCAAAGGTGGTGAATAATATTCTGGCAGCAGTATTAGTCAGACTACCTGAAATTAAAGGAAAGCAGTTAGCTCTGGGGGTAGATACAGAGCATACAGACGCTTTAAGAACCATGTATGATACTACCTCACAATATGCTTAGTCTGTGGGTGATTTTTTTTTTTTTTTTTGACTCAGGGAAGATGATTTAACCTGATTCTGATATTTCTACATTTAAAATTTATGCTTGAGAACCTCCACTTGTTGCTCAGGGAGGCTTTGGCTGCTCTGAATGAATGTGTACAATCGCAGGGCCAGAGAAATTGTGTAGACTGGATAAATAATATGCAGTGCCGGTGTGTACTGATGTTTTTCCAATACCTAAAGAGGTTTACTAAAATTTTTTTTAATAAGGAATGGGATAGACCAGGTGTGCCGTTCTCTTCCCATCCTATTTTTTAGAAGAATGTTTTCTAATAGTTACCACCACACGGGACTTCTGGCAGACAGTTCCTAAGGTGGAGAGAAGAGTTTCTACTCTAGCTAAGCGTACCACTACCTCTGACGAGGACAGTTGTGCTTTTTAGATCCAATGGATAAAAAATGTTTATTCAACAGGGTTTTATCCTGCAGCCCCTTGCATACATTGCTTCTGTCACTGCTGCTGCGGCGTTCTGGGTTGAGTCTCTTGATGAGGCTTTACAGTTAAGCGACTCCATTGGATGAATATATTTGACAAGCTTATGCTAGCCAATTCCTTTGTTTTCTGATGCCTTGTTCATTTGACTAGACTAACGGCTAAGAATTCTGTTTTTTACTATACTGGCGCGCAGAGCGCTATGGCTTATATCATGGTCAGCTGTCGTGACTTTAATAAATAAGCTACTTAACTTCCCTTCAAGGGGCAGACCCTATCCGGGCCTGGTTTGAAGGAGATTATTGCTTATATCACTGGAGGAAAAGGTCATGCCCTTCCTCAGGATAGGTCTAAATCAAGGGCAAAAAAAAAAAAGTCTAATTTTCGTACCTTTTAAAAACTTCAGGGCAGGTGTGGCATCCTCTTCCTCTAAGGCAAAACAAGAGGGAATTTTTGCTCAGTCCAAGGCGGTCTGGAGACAATCGGACCTGGAACAAAGATAAGCAGGCCAAGGAGCCTGCTGCTGCCTCTAAGGCAGCATGAAGGAACGGACCCCTATCCGGTAACGGATCCTATAGGGGGCAGACTTTCATTCTTCGCCCAGGCGTGGGCAAGAGATGCCCAGGATCCCTAGGCATTGGAATTTATATCCCAGAGATATCTTCTGGATTTCAAAGATTCCCCCCCCCAAAAAAGGGGAGATTTCGCCTTTCACAATTATCTGCAAACCAGATAAAGAAGGAGGCATTCTTACATTGTGTATGAGATCCATCCAGTTCCAAGAGAGGAACAGGGACAGAGTTTTTACTCAAATCTGTTTGTGGTTCCCAAGGAGAGGGAACCTTCAGACCTATTTTGGATCTAAAGATCTTAAACAAATTCCTCAGAATTCCGTCATTTAAGATGGAAACTATTCGTACCATCTTAACTATGATCCCGGAGAGTCAATAGAGGACTACAATGGATTTGAAGGATGCTTATCCTCACATTGTGATGCATAAAGATCACCATCGTTTTTCAGGTTTGCCTTTCTAGACAGGCATTACCAGTTTGTAGCTCTTTCCTTTGGGATATCTACAGCCCCAAGAATCTTTATGGAGGTTCTGGGGTCGCTTTGGCGGTCCTTAGACCGCGGGGCATAGAAGTGGCCCCTTATTTAGACGACATCTTGATACAGGCGTCAAACATCCAAATTGCCCAGTCTCATACGGACGTAGTACTGGCATTTCTGAGATCACATGGGTGGAAAGTGAACAAGGAAAGAGTTCTCTATCCCCAATCTCAAGGGTTTCCCTCCTAGGGACTCTGATAGATTCTGTAGAAATGAAAATTTACCTGACGGAGTCCAGGTTGTCAAAGTTTCTAAATTTCTGCTGTGTTTTTTTACCATCCGCGCCCTTCGGTGGCTCAGTACATGAATGAAATCGGCTTAATGGTAGCGGCAAGGGACATAGTACCGTTTGCACGTCTACATTTCAGACCGCTGCAACTATGCATGCTCAGTCAGAGGAACGGGGATTACACAGATTTGTCCCCCTGTTAAACCTGGACCAAGAGACCAGAGATTCTCTTCTCTGGTGACTATGTCGGGTCCATCTGTCCAAGGGTATGACCTTCCGCAGGTCAGATGGGACAATTGTTACAATAGATGCCAGCCTTTTAGGTTGGGATGCAGTCTGGAACTCCCTGAAGGCTCAGGGATAGTGGACTTAGGAGGAGACCCTCCTTCTAATAAATATTCTGGAACTGGGAGTGATATTCCATGCTCTTCAGACTTGGCCTCAGTTAGCAACTCTGAGGTACATCATACTCAGTCGGACAATATACACGACTGTGGCTTACATCAGCCATCAAGGGGGAACAGAAGTTCCCTAGCGATGTTAGAAGTCTTACAATAATTCACTGGACAGAGACTCACTCTTGTCTATCAGCTATCCATATCCCAGGTGTTGAGAACTGGGAGGTGGATTTTCTAAGTCGTCAGACTTTTCTTCCGGGGGAGTGGGATTTCCTCCGGAGGTCAAGACCAAGCAGGAGAGGGCTTTGGTGTTTTTGACAGCGCCTGCGTAGCCACGCAGGACCTGGTATGCAGATCTGGTGGACATGTCATCCTTTCCATCACGGTCTCTGCTTCTGAGACAGGTCCCTCTACCTCAGGGTCCTTTCAACCATCTAAATAGAATCAATCTGAGATGGACTGCCTGGAGACTGAACGCTTGATGTTATCAAAGCATGGCTTCTCCGAGTCAGTCATTGATATCTTAATACAGACATGAAAGCCTGTCTCTAGGAAAATTGAACATAGATATGGTGTAAATATCTGATTGTTATGAATCCAAGGGTTACTCATGGAGTAAAGTCTGGATTCCCAGGATATTATCTTTTCTCCAAGATGTTTTTGAGAAAAGGGTTGTCAGCTAATTCCTTAAAAGGGGACAGATTTTTACTCTGTCTATTTTTTTGCACAAGCATTTGGTCAGGCTTTGGTTAGATCCAAGCCTGTGTTTAAAACTGTTGCTCCGCCATGGAGCTTAAACCTGATTCTTAAGGTTCTTCAAGAAGTTCCGTTTGAACCTTTTTTGTTCCATAGATATCAATCTTTATCTTGGAAAGTTCCTTTTGGTTAGCTAATTCCTCGACTCGTAGAGTCTCCAAGTTATCTGTGTTACAATGTGATTCTCCTTATCTGGTCCTTCGTACGGATAAGGTAGTCCTGCGTACCAACCTGGGTTTTTTCCTAAGGTGGTATCTAACAAGTACATCACTCAAGAGATAGTTGTTCCATGCTTGTATCCTAATCCTTCCTCAAAGAAGGAACGTCTATTACACAATATTGGACGTGGTTTGTGCTTTAAAGTTTTACTTACAAGCTACTACAGTTTTCATCAAACGTTCACCTTGTTTGTTGTCTATTCTGGACAGAGGAGAGGTCAAAAGACTTCAGCAGCCTCTCTGTCTTTTTGGTTAAAAAGCATAATTCATTTAGCTTATGAGACTGCTGGACAGCAGCCTCCTGAAGGGATTACAGCTCATTCTACTAGAGCTGTGGTTTTCACTTGGGCCTTTTTTAAATGTGGCTTCTGTTGAACAGATTTACAAGACTGAGTCTTGGTCTGCGCTTCATACTTTTCAAATTTAACAAATTTGATACCTTGCTTCTTCGGAGGCTATTTTTGGGAGAAAGGGTTTTTTACAGGCAGTGGTAACTTCCGTTTAAGTACCTGCCTTGTCCCTCCCATCATCCGTATACTTTAGCTTTGGTATTGGTATTCCATAAGTAATGGATGATCCGTGGACTGGATACACTTAACAAGAGAAAACATAATTTATGCTTACCTGATAAATTTATTTCTCTTGTAGTGTATCCAGTCCACGGCCCGCCCTGTCACTTTAAGGCAGGTAATTTTTTTCATTTGAACTACAGTCACCACTGCACCCTATGGTTTTTCCTTTCTCTGCATGTTTTCGGTCGAATGACTGAATATGGCAGTTAGGGGAGGAGCTATATAGCAGCTTTGCTGTGGGTGGACTCTTGCAGCTTCCTGTTGGGAAGGAGAATATATTCCATAAGTAATGGATGATCCGTGGACTGGATACACTACAAGAGAAATAAATTTATCAGGTAAGCATAAATTATGTTTTTTCCAAGACATTTTGCAGATAGCCGTTGTGTAAAATTAGCATAATATAATAAAGGAAGTTCTCAAAAGAAGTTTAGCAATCTAGTAGAGGTGGTAATTGGATCTGTTTATAAGCAGGTCAAGCATTCCAGCAGAGGTGGTATTATAAGTTAAGTTTTAAACAAATTCCAAAATTCTGTTTTTAATCAACAAATCCTAACCATTGCTCAATATTTTTATTTTAAGATTGCATAAAATTGCAATTTAAATGTAAAAACATAGACAGAGAGCAATTTAGGCTTCCTGTAAGGGAGCAGAAATCGAGCATTAAAAAGGCATAAAATATAGGCCAAACTGAAAAAGCAGGCTAAATTGAACAGCCTAATCTCAGATGTTTTTAGTGTAAACCGTGAAAGAAATGCAATCCGGAGACTAGAATCTAAATAGTGTGTCACACACACACAATAACTTGCTAAACCTTCCTGCACCCACCCCCAACAGGAAGGAATTGGCAATAACATATGTATAGGGCAAATTACAGCTAAGAACAAATGCATCAGGCAATACTTTTTTTTTTATTTTTTATTTTTTTTATTGCAATCTTTATAAATATAACAGACAAATTTTGAATATACAGTAATGTTAATTTTATAAAGGAGCAGAAGTCAATCATTTAAAAAAAATGTAATTGTTTACTCTCAAAATGTAGGTTCATCAATTACAAAGTAATATCCATTTTCCAAAAACAAGAAAATACAAGAGTAACAAAATGCAGGTCAAAAGTAAACAAATTCAAAAGAAGAGACGATGTATACATCCCAGCAGTAAAATAAATTAGCAATTTTTAGGAAGGGTGCATACAAATAATGCTTAACATACAAAATTTACAAGCTAGAAAAAGGCCTTGCATACCTTATACAACAGGCCTGCTGGGGTCAAACATGATGTGCCCTGTTTAAATACTACATACAAAAACTTTGCTATAAAACACCAAATTTACCTTTACTGCACTTTACATTTTAAACATTTTGCAGTAACCACACAATTTATTATTTGCTCTAAATTGAGAAATTTTCTTTGACTGAGGTCCTCACCCATGAAACTCTATGGAAATGCAGCTTTATAAAACCATGTTCAACCTATTGTGTTATTTATATATATATATATTTATATATATATATATATATATATAATATATATAATCTCAAAACAGTCCAAATAATGAATACAGGGAAACTGTATCACAACCCCAATTTGTGCAACACTGCTAAAATACTCACAAAATTACAATATTAGACAAATTCTGTGTGCTTTCTCGTGTTATCTTAAATCAGCCATTTTCATCAGGAGAGGGAAGAGATAGTGTTTTGGTTTCCCAATTTAAAAGGGTCTGGCCTGTCACATGCCAGTCAAAGGCTAATGGGAATGTCTTTAAAACCTAGATAAACACCTAACTAAGAGTCAAAGGTATATCTGGGGGAAGGGGTTTTATGGTCACCACAAAGACTTAACCTGCCCTCTACCAGGATCACTGATTTTGTTCAGAAAGCCTTGATAACTATTAAGTAGAAGCAGCAGCCACAGCCGCTGGCCTAAGTAAGTAACTTGCATGTAAAAAAAAAAAAAAGCCCTTGTGTGAAAAGACTACCTTCCTGTCTAGAGGATCTTTAAAAGAAATACTATCTTCCAAAGGAATAGTAGTATGATTAGCCAAAGTGGAAATGGCACCATCAACCTTAGGAACAGTTTCCCTTAACGCGATATTAAAAGCTGGAAAAAGATATAATTTCTTAAACCTTTCAGAAGGATTAAATGAATTTCCAGACTTACACCATTCTTTATAAATCATGTCAGAGACGGCATCAGGAATAACAAACTTCTGGAAGTTTAACTCCTTCCCGCTGTTAGGACGTTCCATGCCTTCCTATCTGCGCTGGGCTTTAGCACTGTAAGGATGGAATGTCCTGAATCCATAGCCACTTGCTAAATAAGATTGCAGGCTGGAGGGCATGCATAGCATCATATGCACTCCCCCCTGACCCAATCCCATCGTTGAAATTATACGATTGTGTGATTTAAATTTTTACTGGGAATAAAACATCCAGCTTATAGGAACACACACACACAAAATAAAATTATCATCTTATAAGGAAAAAACACAGCAAAAACCAAATGCATTACCGACGAGTGTGTGCTAAACCTACGAGTGACAGCAAAAATACTACTAATAGAAAATGATGGAGAAGTGTGCCAACTCAATGTGCGCACAACCGACCAGCTTGCGTTAACCCGATGAGTGACAGTGAAGATACCACTAATAGAAAACTATGGAGTGTGCACTAACCCAACGTGTGTGAAAAACCAAAACTAGGTGCCGAAAAAAACCCTGCTGTGCGTAAACGAACTGTAAGGAGAATAGCAAAGAGATTCTGCTCCAGAGTATGTATGTGTGTATATATAGATATAGATAGATAGAGATAGATAGAGATAGATAGATAGATAGATATAGAGATAGATAGATATAGAGATAGATAGATATAGAGATAGATAGAGATAGATAGATATAGAGATAGATAGATATAGAGATAGATAGATATAGAGATAGATAGATATAGAGATAGATAGATATAGAGATAGATATAGAGATAGATATAGAGATAGATAGATATAGAGATAGATATAGAGATAGATAGATATAGAGATAGATAGATATAGAGATAGATAGATATAGAGATAGATAGATATAGAGATAGATATAGAGAGAGAGAGAGAGAGAGATAGATAGATATAGAGAGAGAGATAGATAGATATAGAGAGAGAGATAGATAGATATAGAGAGAGAGATAGATAGATATAGAGAGAGAGATAGATAGATATAGAGAGAGAGATAGATAGAGATAGATAGAGATATATATATATATAGATATATAGATAGAGAGATATATATAGAGATATATATATAGAGATAGAGAGATATATATAGAGATATATATATAGAGATAGATAGATAGATATAGATAGATATAGATAGATATAGATAGATATATAGAGATATATATAAAGATTATTATAAAGAATATATATTTTCTTTAACACACAGTGCCCATTACATAATCAGAAAAAACTACTTACCAGTAGACACTCATCCACCATCTAAGTAGCAGACTGCCAAATTGGTAGATGTGCTGCCTCAATGAGGCATAGAATATTACATAGCCTCTGTTATCCTCATGTTGTTATAGTTAAGAAATCATATATTTTTATGCCATTGTTCTCAAGGCTTCCCTGTGTTTGTTCTGTACTGCCATCTAGTGACCCTTTTTGGTAATACTCCTGTTTTCTAGAATATCTTACCTCTGACCTTATTATACATTTCCTTTTTGTGTACTGCTCCGCCCCTGTAGTTTGATGATGTTTCTCCAACATTGGTGTGTCCGGTCCACAGCGTCATCCTTACTTGTGGGAATATCTCTTCCCCAACAGGAAATGGCAAAGAGTCCCAGCAAAGCTGGCCATATAGTCCCTCCTAGGCTCCGCCCACCCCAGTCATTCTCTTTGCCGTTGCACAGGCAACATCTCCACGGAGATGGTTAAGAGTTTTTTGGTGTTTAAATGTAGTTTTTTATTCTTCTATCAAGTGTTTGTTATTTTAAAATAGTGCTGGTATGTACTATTTACTCTGAAACAGAAAAGGATGAAGATTTCTGTTTGTGAGAGGAAGATGATTTTAGCAGACAGTAACTAAAATCGATTGCTGTTTCCACATAGGACTGTTGAGATGAAGTAACTTCAGTTGGGGGAAACAGTTAGCAGACTTTTCTGCTTAAGGTATGACTAGCCATATTTCTAACAAGTCCATGTAATGCTGGAAGGCTGTCATTTCCCCTCATGGGGACCGGTAAGCCATTTTCTTAGTCAAGCAAACAGAATAAAGGGCTTATTATGGGCTATAAAACTGGTAGACACTTTTATGGGCTAAATCGATTGCTTTATTTGGGCATTTTATACATGTTTATGCTGATAATTCACATTTATAAACTTGGGGAACGTTTTTTAACGGCAGGCACTATGTTAGACACCTTTTCCAGTCAGGGAGGGCCTTCCCAGTTGTAGGCTGAGCCTCATTTTTGCTCCATTACTGCGCAGTTGTTTTTGAGAGCAAGACATGCAGATGCATGTGTGAGGATCTGAAAGTAGCTGGAAAAGTTTCTAGAAGGCGTCACTTGGTATCGTATTCCCCTCTGGGCTTGGTTAGGTCACAGCAAAGGCTATAGCTGGGACTGTATAGGGATTAAATTTGTAAACGGCTCCGGTTCCGTTATTTTAGGGGTTAAAGCTCTGAAAATTGGTGTGCAATACTCTTAATGCTTTAAGACACTGTGGTGAAATTTTGGTGTGTTTTCTGTTTAAAATTTAAAGAGACAGTAACGGTTTTGTTTTAAAACGTTTTTTGTGCTTTATTGACAAGTTTAAGCCTGTTTAACATGTCTGTGCCTTCGGATAAGCTATGTTCTATTTGTATGAAAGCCAATGTGTCTCCCCATTTAAATTTGTGTGATAATTGTGCCATAGCGTCCAAACAAAATAAGGACAGTACTGCCACAGATAATGAAATTGCCCAAGATGATTCCTCAGATGAGGGGAGTAAACATGATACTACATCATCTCCTACTGTGTCTACACCAGTTTTGCCCACGCAGGAGGCCCCTAGTACATCTAGCGCGCCAATGCTTATTACCATGCAACAATTGACGGCTGTAATGGATAACTCCATAGCAAATATTTTATCCAAAATGCCTACATATCAGAGAAAGCGCGATTGCTCTGTTTTAAACACTGAAGAGCAGGAGGGCGCTGATGATAATTGTTCTGTTATACCCTCACACCAATCTGAAGTGGCCATGAGGGAGGTTTTGTCAGATGGGGAAATTTCAGATTCAGAAAAAATTTCTCAACAAGCTGAACCTGATGTTGTGACATTTTAAATTTAAATTAGAACATCTCTGCGCACTGCTTAAAGAGGTGTTATCTACTCTGGATTATTGTGACAACTTGGTCATTCCAGAGAAATGATGTAAGATGGACAAGTTCCTAGAGGTTCCGGTGCACCCCGACGCTTTTCCTATACCCAAGCGGGTGGCGGACATAGTGAATAAGGAGTGGGAAAAGCCCGGCATACCTTTTGTTCCCCCCCCCCTATATTTAAGAAATTATTTCCTATGGTCGACCCCAGAAAGGACTTATGGCAGACAGTCCCTAAGGTCGAGGGGGCAGTTTCTACTCTAAAAAAGCGCACTACTATTCCTATCGAGGATAGTTGTGCTTTCAAAGATCCTATGGATAAAAAATTGGAGGGTTTGCTTAAAAAAAAATTTGTACAGCAAGGTTACCTTCTACAACCCATTTTGTGCATCGTTCCTGTCACTACAGCAGCGTGGTTCTGGTTCGAGGAACTAGAAAAGTCGCTCAGTAGAGAGACTCCATATGAGGAGGTTATGGACAGAGTTCACGCACTTAAGTTGGCTAACTCTTTTATTTTAGATGCCGCTTTGCAATTAGCTAGATTAACGGCGAAAAATTCAGGGTTTGCAATCGTGGCGCGCAGAGCGCTTTGGCTAAAGTCTTGGTCAGCGGATGTGTCATCCAAGACAAAATTGCTTAACATCCCTTTCAAAGGTAAAACTCTATTTGGACCAGAATTGAAAGAGATTATCTCAGACATCACTGGGGGAAAGGGCCACGCCCTTCCACAAGATAGGCCTTTCAAGGCCAAGAATAAGTCTAATTTTCGTTCCTTTCGCAATTTCAGGAACGGACCGGCCTCTAATTCTGCATCCTCTAAGCAAGAGGGTAATGCCTCACAACCCAAACCAGCCTGGAAACTGATGCAAGGCTGGAATAAGGGTAAGCAGGCCAAGAAGCCTGCTGCTGCTAACAAAACAGCATGAAGGAGTAGCCCCCGATCCGGGACCGGGTCTAGTAGGGGGCAGACTCTCTCTCTTTGCTCAGGCTTGGGCAAGAGATGTTCAGGATCCCTGGGCCCTAGAAATAGTTTCTCAGTGTTATCTTCTGGAATTCAGGGAACTACCCCCAAGGGGAAGGTTCCACATGTCTCACTTATCCTTAAACCAAATAAAGAGACAGGCGTTCTTACATTGTGTAGAAGACCTGTTAAAGATGGGAGTGATACACCCAGTTCCAATAAAGGAACAAGGAATGGGATTTTATTCAAATCTGTTTGTAGTTCCCAAAAAAGAGGGAACTTTCAGACCAATTTTGGATTTGAAGATCCTAAACAAATTTCTCAGGGTACCATCGTTCAAGATGGAAACCATTCGAACGATTCTACCCACTATCCAGGAAGGTCAATTTATGACTACCGTGGATCTAAAGGATGCGTACCTACATATTCCTATCCACAAAGAACATCATCAGTTCCTAAGGTTCGCCTTTCTGGACAAACATTACCAGTTTGTGGCCCTCCCATTCGGGTTAGCCACTGCTCCAAGGATTTTCACAAAGGTACTAGGGTCCCTTCTAGCGGTTCTAAGACTGAGGGGCATTGCAGTAGTACCTTACTTGGACGACATTCTAATACAAACGTCGTCCCTGTCAAAAGCAAAGGCTCATACAGACATCGTTCTGGCCTTTCTCAGATCACACGGATGGAAGGTGAACATAGAAAAAAGTTCTCTGTCTCCGTCAACAAGAGTTCCCTTCTTGGGAACAATAATAGATTCCTTAGAAATGAGGATTTTTCTGACAGAGGTCAGAAAGTCAAAACTTCTAAGCACTTGTCAAGTTCTTCATTCTGTTCCACGTCCTTCCATAGCGCAGTGCATGGAAGTAGTAGGGTTGATGGTTGCAGCAATGGACATAGTTCCTTTTGCACGAATTCATCTAAGACCATTATAACTGTGCATGCTCAAACAGTGGAATGGGGACTATACAGACTTGTCTCCAATGATTCTGGTAGATCAGAAGACCAGAGATTCACTCCGTTGGTGGCTGACCCTGGACCATCTATCCCAGGGAATGAGCTTCCGCAGACCAGAGTGGGTCATTGTCACGACCGACGCCAGTCTAGTGGGCTGGGGCACGGTCTGGGAATCCCTGAAAACTCAGGGACTATGGTCTCGGGAAGAGTCTCTTCTCCTGATAAACATTCTGGAACTAAGAGCGATCTTCAATGCTCTCAGGGCTTGGCCTCAGCTAGCAAAGGCCAGATTCATAAGATTCCAATCAGACAACATGACGACCGTTGCGTATATCAATCATCAGGGGGGAACAAGGAGTTCCCTGGCGATGAAAGAAGTGACCAAAATAATTAAATGGGCGGAGGATCACTCCTGCCACCTATCTGCGATCCACATCCCAGGTGTGGAAAACTGGGAAGCGGATTATCTGAGTCGTCAGACATTCCATCCGGGGGAGTGGGAACTCCACCCGGAGATCTTTGCCCAACTAACTCAATTATGGGGCATTCCGGACATGGATCTGATGGCGTCTCGTCAGAACTTCAAGGTTCCTTGCTACGGGTCCAGATCCAGGGATCCCAAGGCGACTCTAGTAGATGCACTAGTAGCACCTTGGACCTTCAACCTAGCTTATGTATTCCCACCGTTTCCTCTCATTCCCAGGCTGGTAGCCAGGATCAAACAGGAGAGGGCCTCGGTGATCTTGATAGCTCCTGCGTGGCCACGCAGGACTTGGTATGCAGACCTGGTGAATATGTCATCGGTTCCACCATGGAAGCTACCTTTGAGACAGGACCTTCTTGTTCAGGGTCCATTCGAACATCCAAATCTGGTCTCCCTCCAGCTGACGGCTTGGAGATTGAACGCTTGATTCTATCAAAGCGTGGGTTTTCAGATTCTGTGATAGATACTCTGGTTCAGGCCAGAAAACCGGTAACTAGAAAGATTTACCATAAAATATGGAAAAGATATATCTGTTGGTGTGAATCCAAAGGATTCCCATGGAATAAGATAAAAATTCCTAAGATTCTCTCCTTTCTACAAGAAGGTTTGGAGAAAGGATTATCTGCAAGTTCTCTAAAGGGACAGATCTCTGCTTTATCTGTCTTACTACACAAAAGACTGGCAGCTGTGCCAGATGTTCAAGCATTTGTTCAGGCTCTGGTTAGGATCAAGCCTGTTTACAGACCTTTGACTCCTCCCTGGAGTCTAAATCTAGTTCTTTCAGTTCTTCAAGGGGTTCCGTTTGAACCTCTACATTCCATAGATATTAAGTTGCTATCTTGGAAAGTTTTGTTTTTGGTTGCTATTTCTTCTGCTAGAAGAGTTTCAGAGTTATCTGCTCTGCAGTGTTCTCCGCCCTATCTGGTGTTCCATGCCGATAAGGTGGTTTTGCGTACTAAGCCTGGTTTTCTTCCAAAGGTTGTTTCTAACAAGAATATTAACCAGGAGATAGTTGTACCTTCTTTGTGTCCGAATCCAGTTTCAAAGAAGGAACGTTTGTTACACAATTTGGACGTAGTCCGTGCTCTAAAATTCTATTTAGAGGCTACAAAAGATTTCAGACAAACATCTTCTTTGTTTGTTGTCTATTCTGATAAAAGGAGAGGTCAAAAAGCGACTTCTACCTCTCTTTCCTTTTGGCTTAAAAGCATCATCCGATTGGCTTATGAGACTGCCGGACGGCAGCCTCCTGAAAGAATCACAGCTCACTCCACTAGGGCTGTGGCTTCCACATGGGCCTTCAAGAACGAGGCTTCTGTTGACCAGATATGTAAGGCAGCGACTTGGTCTTCACTGCACACTTTTGCCAAATTTTACAAATTTGATACTTTTGCTTCTTCGGAGGCTATTTTTGGGAGAAAGGTTTTGCAAGCCGTGGTGCCTTTCCGTTTAGGTAACCTGATTTGCTCCCTCCCTTCATCCGTGTCCTAAAGCTTTGGTATTGGTTCCCACAAGTAAGGATGACGCCGTGGACCAGACACACCAATGTTGGAGAAAACAGAATTTATGCTTACCTGATAAATTACTTTCTCCAACGGTGTGTCCGGTCCACGGTCTGAAGAATTATTTTCTCTAACTACAGTCACCACGGTACCATATGGTTTCTCCTATATTTTTCCTCCTGTCCGTCGGTCGAATGACTGGGGTGGGCTGAGCCTAGGAGGGACTATATGGCCAGCTTTGCTGGGACTCTTTGCCATTTCCTGTTGGGGAAGAGATATTCCCACAAGTAAGGATGACGTCGTGGACCGGACACACCGTTGGAGAAAGTAATTTATCAGGTAAGCATAAATTCTGTTTTTCCTGTGTCATGGCTGCAGCTAACAGGCCTCATGTAACAAGCACTCATGTTAATACATTGCAAGCTACGATCAGTATCATCTTTTGACCGCTTAAATACTTTAACCATTCATTCATCTGCTATATTTTATTATCTACTGTAATCTGATATTCAGAATAAAGCAACTTTGTGGATGCACAAGGTATTGGTGAGTTCAGCTATCTGACCAGGATTGTCTGCAGTGATTGTATCTTCTTATACAGGCCAGGCATAGAGGTCTCAGCAAGGGATAGATCATTATTACAACTGTCTGAGTCAGAATAGTCAAAAGATGTATAGAATTCCTACAGCCTGCTATGTATATGTGTGTGTCTAATCTTCAATCAAGCACAGGGCCATCCGCCATCTTGTGAAAGCACATGGTCGCACAAGTTTACTGCACTTCATCTGAATGTTGAAAACTGTTTCTCTGCATTGAACTGTTACCGCACCTGTCTAAGCTGCTGTTTGTCTTAAAGAGACTGTACCATTTTTTGCAAAACTTTAAAAAAAATGTCTAGACAAGGCTCTGATCACTCTTTTATAGCCGAACCTATGCAGATACATCATGCCTCTGAACCCGCAGACGTACAGGGAGCAGATCCTGCAGATATTGCTGAACAGAGTGTAAGACCCAAACGTACATTACAACCGACACAAACTCGGAGAAAACTATGAATTCACCAGAGATGAGTTCTCCAGCAATCTGTCAGACCTATGGGGCAGAATTTCACAATGCATGTCAGTTTTATCACATTTTAATGATCAACCAGCCATATTGAGAGACTCTATAGATCACCTATCTGCTGCGTATGAACGCTACCAGCAGCTGTCTGCAAAATACACAGCCTTCTTACAGGACTTTAATATAGAGGACTCTTCAGCAGAACTGACTATGACTGATGCACTGGACCAACATAGAGATCTCTTAGTGCAAATCGCTAAAGAAAAGGCAGAGTTCCGCATTGCTCAACTGCAGGAGACCAGATCTAATAGATCCACATCAACTAAGCTCACTGCACGTTCTTTTAGATCCTCTCGCTCCAGAAGTTCAACATTAAGCGACAATCTAATAGAGGCCCGTGCTGATGCAGAATCAAAAAAAGCGCAAAGCTCCTTTACCAGAAGGGAAGCAGAAATGGAAGCCCAAAGCAAAGCTCTCCAAGCACAAAGGGCAGCCCAGGAAGCAGAAATGGAGGCCCAAAGCAAAGCTCTCCAAGCACAAAGGGCAGCCCAGGAAGCAGAGATGGAAGCCCAAAGCAAAGCTCTCCAAGCACAAATGGCTGCCCAGCAAGCAGAGGTGGATTCCCAAATAAAGGTTCTGCAAATGGAAAAGGAAGAAGCAGCAGCCCTAGCAAGGCTGAAAGTCCTTGAACAAGCAATGGGAGAAAGTACTAATTCAGATTGCCATATCCCAGCAGATCTGGATGACCCAGTTGAACGCACTAGTAAATACGTGCTAAAGCATAATATTTGCAACAATACATACGAGTCATCTCCTGTGCCTCCTACTAACACCATCGTTCTCAATCTCAACACAGAGACCTCTCAGCACCAAATACCTGATCCTCTTCAAATCCACAACATAAGTGCATCAAAGCAGCAAACCGCATCACCTCCCGCTGACAATAAGGTGACTTCCAGTGACAAGCCGCAGCGCAAACCACAGCCAGCAGAAGCCTTAGAGACTACACCACAGTTGAATGCTCTTGCAACATCATTTTATCCTGGTAAACTTCACCCTTCTTCACCAAAGAGTTTTCACACCCAAGGGGTTCCTCAAGTTACTTTGGCACCAAAGAGTGAGAGATCAGACTTGACTGACTTTGCCAGATACATGATACACCGTGAGCTCATTAACACAAGCCTCTCAAGGTTTGACGACTGTCCAGAGAGCTACAGGGCCTGGAGATCAACCTTCAAGGCTGCTACCGCTGATCTCGACCTTACAACCAAGGAGGAACTTGATTTGCTCCACAATCCGCAGATCGTGTTAAGACTGAGAACAGTACATGTTGACCACCCAGATTCAGGCCTTGTTGCTGCATGGGCAAGACTTGAGCAAGCCTATGGTAGCTCTGAAGCCATAGAAAGTACTCTGTTCAAGAGACTGCAAAACTTCCCAAAAATAGGAAACAAAGACTATCGCAAGCTCCAAGAACTAAGTGACCTCCTCATGGAGCTAGAGTTGGCAAAGACAGACCCACGTCTACCTGGACTAAGCTTTCTGGACACTGCTCATGGTGTCAATCCGGTGGTGTCTAAACTGCCATATAACCTGCAAGAGAAATGGGCACAACAGGGCTCAAGATACAAAAGAGACTATAACGTATCCTTTCCTCCTTTCTCATATTTTTGCAGGTATGTCAGCGATCAAGCCTGGATGAGAAACGATCCCAGCTTCAGCGAACCCAACTTGCCTGCTTCATCATCCTTACCAACATCATCAAGGTATGATAACACAGCAGCTAAACGTAGAGACTTTAATAGAGCACTATCTGTTAAAAGGACAGACATCTCACCACCCGTATCCTCTCCTGCACACCAGAGTGACTCGGGCAAGAGAGATAAAGACCCTAATCACAGGAAGCCTCACCCTCTTAAGAAATGTCGTGGGCTTAGGGCAAAGACTTTACAAGAGCGCAGGGAGATTCTCCAGAAACATGGAGTATGCTACAGGTGTTGTGCTTCTTATGATAACTTTATAACTTTACAGTCTTTAGCAAAGTGCACAGAATTCAGTAGCGACAGACACGTTACAGCTATGCATCCTACTCCACTTCCAGACAAACCACATCAGCTAACTGACTCCACACCCCTGTCTCAATTCATGGCGGGGAGCAACAAAGTCGTGCTCCAGTCACAGCAAGTGTTTCCTCTGCATGCACAGAAGTCTGTGGAGAAGGCTTAGACTACAAATACTGTGCCAAGGTATGTCTAGTCAAGATTTACCCACAGGATCAACCTGAGAAAGATGCTAGGATGTATGCTATAATAGATGAACAGAGCAACAGATCCTTGGTCAAGCCTAAATTCTTTGAGATCTTCGGCATAGAGGGTCATGCAACACTGTATACTCTCAGAACCTGCTCTGGTCGTGTCTGGCACCAACAACTATGCTACGTTCAAAGTCACTTAAATCCCCTTTCTTTCCCACTCTGATGCTCAGTTTAAACTTCACCAAGTCGTCTTCACCACGTCTAGATGCCTAAATACATTGAGTTGCTGCCATGTGATTGGCTGATTAGCAATTGAACACGTGGCACGTTAGTGTGTATATATAATCACAATTGCAGATACATAGATCTGATAATTTTGTGTGTATAATATATATATATATATATATATATATATATTTTATATACAGCCTAACACTTGAAGGGAAATGAAACCCAAATTTTTTTATTTCATGATTCAGATTAGAGCATTCAATTTTAAACAAGTTATCTTTTGTTGAAAAGCATAACTAAGTAACACAAACATACATTTTTAGAAATAAAAAACAGAAACACTGTTTAGCCACTTATGGACCTCACTACTTTTTAGAGAAATCTTAAAAAGAGGGTATCCTGTAACACTCCAGATTTTGAGGATATCTGAACTGTATTTCAGGTGAAATACTCAGCTGATTAGTAAACTTGGTTATTTTACCTGCTCCCACTCAAGGTAAACCTTAAAATGTTGCCTCTTAGGGAGGCCTGACGACAAGTTTAAAAAACAGGGCATTAGAAGATTATTAAAGGGATGTTAAATAGTCAGTGTCATTGTTGTAATAAAATAAAACACTAAGCTGTGTCTTATACTCAATAGGAATCATTGCAAAATGTATTATTAATTTCTCTTGTAAGATGTATCGTGTCCATGGATTCATCCATACTTGTGGGATATTCTCCTTCCTAACAGGAAGTGGCAAAGAGAGCACCCACAGCAGAGCTGTCTATATAGCTCCTCCCTTAGCTCCGCCCCCCCAGTCATTCTCTTTGCCTGCTTAACTGCTAGGAAGGGTAAAGTGAGTGTGGTGAAAAATGTTAGTTTTTATTTTCTCAAGCAAAAATTTGTTATTTTAAATGGTACCGGTGTGCACTATTTACTCTCTGGCAGAAAAGGGATGAAGATTTCTGCAAGGAGGATGATGATCTTAGCACTTTGTAACTAAGATCCACTGCTGTTCTCACAAGTGATGAAAAGTACAGGAAAACTTCAGTTGGGGGAACGGTTTGCAGGCTAAACTGCATTGAGGTATTTTCAGTCTATTTTTTTCTAGACAGACTGTGTTATTTCTAGAAAAGGCTGGAAATATCCCCATGAGGGAAGGATAAGCTGTATTCAGACAAAAAGGAATCCCAGCTTGCATAAAGGGCTCATTAGTTACTAGTGACACTGATAGGAAAAAACTTTTTGGTTTTATTGCAAATATAACGTTTTTTGAGGGACTTTAAGGGGTCATTGTGGCTTGTTTAAGGGTTATTAACCCACATGGCTAGTTTAAGAAACACTCTGTTGTGTTTCTTTTAGGCCCCATAACATCGAGCGAGGTGGGAGGGGCCTATTTTCGCGCCTCAGTTGCGCAGTTTCTTTTCCTCAGAAACATCCAGCTACTTCTCCAGAGGTTCCTACTGTGTTTGAGGGCTGTAAAGAAGTTTTTTCCCCCACAATCGTTCCTAAAGGGCAGGTAGGCGCCACAGTAGAGCTGTGGCAAGGTGCTGAACGTTTTTTTTACCGGTTTTGACGTTTTGTCAATCCGGTTTTTGCATTAAGGGGTTAATTGTTTATTTGCATAGTTGTGCAAAGTTACTAAGGCTTTATGATGCTACTGTAAAAATTTTGTTTTGTTTACTGCTTTTTTACACAGTTTTGCAGAGTTTGTGCAGCTTTTTTTCTCTTAAAGGCACAGTACCGTTTTTTTTCTAAGTGTTATTTACTTTGATTAAAGTATTTTCCAAGCTTGCTTGTTACATTACTAGCCTGTTTAACATGTCTGACACCAAGGAAAATCCTTGTTCAATGTGTTTAGAAGCCATTGTGGAACCCCCTCTTAGAATGTGTCCCACTTGCACTGATATGTCTATAAATTATAAAGAGCATGTTTTAGCACTTAAAAATATTGCAATAGATGATTCTCAGACAGAAGGAAATGAGGGTTTAACGTCTAGCTCTCCCCAAGTGTCACAACCAGTAACGCCCGCACAAGTGACGCCAAGTACCTCTAGTGCGTCAAATTCATTTACTTTACAAGACATAGCCACAGTTATGAATAAAACCCTCACAGAGGTTTTCTCTAAACTGCCTGGTTTACAAGGAAAGCGTGACAGCTCTGGGTTAAGAACAAATGCTGAGCCGTCTGACGCTTAAGTAGCCGTATCCGATATACCCTCACAATGTTTTGAAGTAGGGGTAAGGGATTTGTTATCTGAGGGAGAAATTTCTGATTCAGGAAAGACGCTCCCTCAGACAGATTCTGATATGACGGCCTTTAAATTTAAGCTTGAACACCTCCGCTTATTGCTCAGGGAGGTATTAGCGACTCTAGATGATTGTGACCCTATAGTGGTCCCAGAAAAATTGTGTAAAATGGACAAATACTTAGAGGTTCCTGTTTACACTGATGTTTTTCCAGTCCCTAAGAGGATTGTGAATATTGTTACTAAGGAGTGGGATAGACCAGGCATTCCGTTCGCTCCCCCTCCTGTTTTTAAGAAAATGTTTCCCATATCTGACACCATGCGGGACTTGTGGCAGACAGTTCCTAAGGTGGAGGGAGCTATTTCTACTCTGGCTAAGCATACAACTATACCTATCGAAGACAGTTGTGCTTTTAAAGATCCTATGGATAAAAAGTTAGAGGGTCTCCTGAAGAAAATTTTTGTTCATCAAGGTTTTCTTCTCCAACCTATTGCGTGCATTGTTCCTGTAACTACTGCAGCTGCCTTCTGGTTCGAGGCTCTAGAAGAGGCTCTTCAGATGGAGACTCCATTAGAGGATATTATGGACAGAATTAAGGCCCTTAAAGGGACACTGTACCCAAAATTTTTCTTTCGTGATTCAGATTGAGCATGACATTTTAAGCAACTTTCTAATTTACTCCTATTATCAAATTTTCTTCATTCTCTTGGTATCTTTATTTGAAATGCAAGAATGTAAGTTTAGATGCCGTCCCATTTTTGGTGAACAACCTGGGTTGTCCTTGCTGATTGGTGGATAAATTCATCCACCAATAAAAAAGTGCTGTCCAGAGTACTGAAACCAAAAAAAAGCTTAGATGCCTTCTTTTTCAAATAATGATAGCAAGAGAACGAAGAAAAATTGATTATAGGAGTAAATTATAAAGTTGCTTAAAATTGCATGCTCTTTCTGAATTACAAAAGAAAAAATGTGGGTTCAGTGTCCCTTTAAGTTGGATAATTCTTTCATTACAGATGCCGCTTTCCAACTGGCTAAATTAGCGGCAAAGAATTCAAGTTTTGCCATTTTAGCACGCAGGGCGTTATGGCTTAAGTCCTGGTCTGCTGATGTGTCATCAAAATCTAAACTTTTGAACATCCCTTTCAAAGGAAAGACCCTATTCGGGCCTGAACTGAAAGAGATTATTTCAGACATCACTGGAGGGAAAGGCCACGCCCTCCCTCAGGATAAAACAAATAAAATGAGGACCAAACAAAATAATTTTCGTTCCTTTCGGAACTTCAAGGGTGGTCCCGCTTCAGCTTCCCCTGCTGCAAAGCAAGAGGGGAATTTTGCCCAATCCAAGTCAGTCTGGAGACCTAACCAGGTTTGGAACAAGAAGCCTGCTGCTGCCTCCAAGACAGCATGAAAGGGTAGCCCCCGATCCGGGACCGGATCTAGTAGGGGGCAGACTCTCTCTCTTCGCTCAGGCTTGGGCAAGAGATGTTCACGATTCCTGGGCTTTAGAAATTGTGTCCCAGGGATATCTTCTGGACTTCAAAGACTCCCCCCCCCCCCCCCCCGGGGGAGATTTCACGTTTCTCAATTATCTGCAAACCAGACAAAGAGAGAGGCGTTCTTACGCTGTGTAGAAGACCTACATACCATGGGAGTGATCCGTCCAGTTCCAAAAGCGGAACAAGGGCTAGGTTTTTACTCAGAAGAAAAAAATATCGTTAATTTTTACCCACTAACAATAATTCTAGATATGGGAATGATGATTCTGATTCTTATATTTTCGTTTCGTCCATTTTTAAATTGTTACAAATTTATAAATTGTTGAACTTACTATCCTTTGTTGAAAAGGAATATGTATATATTGTTAATTTCTACTAACTTACAATAATTCTAGATATGGGAATGATAATTCTGATTCTTATATTTTCGTTTCAGTTTAGGTAATTTTAAGTTTGCACGATCTAAATGTATATTATCTAATAAAGGCACTTTAGAATTGAAATATATAAGTTGAATTGTGTGAATGCTAAGAAAGCAGAAATGAAAAGTTCTCTTCCTTGTGTATGATGTAACTAAATAACAACACAGAAACAATCATTACCAACTTAAATAAAGTCCACCTTTACATTGGAAGCCACACAGGTGTTGATAGAAATCAAAAGGAAATGAAGAAACCAATCAAAACACATTCATATCTTTAAAAAGCCAGAAGCTAGCAGGATAAGCATTCTTGATAAAGCCCAGAAGGGTGAAACGCGTTGAATGGGACCTGCTACACTCTACTAAACTTCATTTACTACTGTCACAAAGCTGTGTGACCCTGCAACTTTAAACTTTTCTCCTGACCCTGCAAGTTAAAATCTACCTTTGGTAACTTCAGGGAATACGGTGTTACTGCTAAACACTGACCAAAGATTTCTTCAAACCTTAAGAAGTCTGAGGGAACCCAGATGAAAACAATATTTGGGCTATAAGAAGAAAGGAAAACAAAAAAAAAAAAAAGGATAACTACATCACCAGAACGGATCATCACCCCTGACCTCTGAATCAAAGAGAAGGTCAGGTGACTTATCAGAAGCACCAGGAACAAACAGTCTGTGAATCCCTCACAGTGAAGAATATCAGCGGTTGCAACCAGGGCAGATTAAGGTACCTCTTTGCACTACGTTTTTTAAAACATGCTAACTGAACTTTAAAGACATCAAGGTATTCATCTGTTAAATTAACCATTTCCATTAACCACAATTGCTTTGGCACCTAAATCAGAATAACGGCTGTTTTTTGCCATTTTAACTATCCAGCACACCTGAGCCAATTATATGTCCAAGGAAAGTAACTGTGTAACCGTATAACTGTATTTGTTACTGAAGAACTGTAAAGCTGTTAGGATTGATACATTTGTGCCTTTTAAATATTCTATTCACCATTTATCTTAGAAATTTGTTGCTTGCCATATGTTATCTATAGAATTAATTCCTTTATACCTGGAATTCTAGGATTATATGGTTCTAGTCTGTTTTTATAAGTGTTGTATAAGGGAGACGTCCCTTTATTAATTAGGAAAAGCATTTGCTGTTGTTTTTATGTGTTATAAGAATTTTTAAATAAACTAGATTGTATAAAACATAAATTAGATTGGTATCATAATTTCCTAGCTTTTTTTAGCGCTGCTAAATAAACCCCATTTTTTTCTTCTTATCCACCATTTAGTTCTCTTTGAGGGAAGAACTTTTTTAGCAGCAGGAATCCACCTTTAGGCGCTCCTATCACACTACACAAAAATACCTAGGTTTTTACTCAAACCTGTTTGTGGTTCCCAAAAAAGAGGGAACTTTCAGACCAATCTTGGATCTCAAAATTCTAAACAAGTTCCTCAGAGTACCATCATTCAAGATGGAGACTATTCGGACTATTCTACCTCTGATCCAGGAGAGTCAATATATGACTACCGTGGACTTAAAAGATGCGTATCTACACATCCCTATTCACAGAGATCATCATCAATTCCTCAGATTCGCCTTTCTGGACAGGCATTACCAGTTTGTGGCCCTTCCCTTCGGGTTGGCCACGGCTCCCAGAATTTTCACAAAGGTGCTAGGGTCCCTTTTGGTGGTTCTAAGACCGCGGGGCATAGCAGTGGCGCCTAATCTAGACGACATCTTGATTCAGGCGTTGACTTTCCAGCTAGCCAAGTCTCACATGGGCATCGTGTTGGCTCTCGGGTGGAAGGTGAACATAAAAAAGAGTTCTCTCTTCCCTCTCACAAGAGTTTCCTTCCTAGGGACTCTGATAGACTCGGTAGAAATGAAAATATTTCTGACGGAGGTCAGAAAATCAAAACTCTTAACCACTTGCCGAGCTCTTTATTCCATTCCTCAGCCATCAGTGGCTCAGTGTATGGAGGTAATTGGACTCATGGTAGCGGCAATGTACATAGTTCCTTTTGCCCGCCTACACCTCAGACCACTATGCATGCTCAAACAGTGGAATGGGGATTATGCAGATTTATTTCCCCAACTGCATTTGGACCAGGAGACCAGAGATTCTCTTCTCTGGTGGTTGTTTCAGGACCACCTGTCTCAGGGAATGTGTTTCCGCAGGCCAGAGTGGCTCATAGTAACGACAGATGCCAGCCTGCTAGACTGGGGTGCTGTCTGGAACTCCCTGAAAGCTCAGGGCTTATGGTCTCGGGAGGAAACTTTACTCCCGATAAACATTCTAGAACTGAGAGCGATATTCAATGCGCTTCAGGCGTGGCCTCAGCTAGCTGCGGCCAAATTCATCAGATTTCAGTCTGACAACCTCACGACTGTAGCTTATATCAATCATCAAGGAGGAACACAGAGTTCTCTAGCGATGATGGAGGTAACCAAAATAATCCGATGGGCGTAGGATCACTCTTGCCATCTCTCAGCAATCCATATCCCAGGGGTAGAGAACTGGGAGGCGGATTTCCTAAGTCGTCAGACTTTTCATCCGGGGGAGTGGGAGCTCCATCCGGAGGTATTTGCCCAGCTGACTCAGCTTATGGGGCACACCAGAATTGGATCTGATGGCGTCCCGTCAGAATGCCAAACTTCCTCGTTATGGGTCCAGGTTCCGGGATCCCCAGGCGGTACTGATAGATGCTCTAGCAGTGCCCTGGTCCTTCAATCTGGCCTATGTATTTCCACCGTTTCCTCTCCTCCTATGTCTGGTTGCCAGAATCAAGCAGGAGAGAGCTTCAGTGATTCTGATAGCACCTGCGTGGCCACGCAGGACTTGGTATGCAGACCTAGTGGACATGTCATCGGTTCCACCGTGGACTCTGCCAATGAGGCAGGACCTTCTAATCCAAGGTCCATTCATGCATCCAAATCTAATTTCTCTGCGTCTGACTGCTTGGAGATTGAACGCCTGATTCTATCAAAGTGTGGTTTCTCTGAGTCGGTCATTGATACCCTGATTCAAGCTAGAAAGCCTGTCACCAGGAAGATCTATCATAAGATTTGACGCAAATATTTTTATTGGTGTGAATCCAAGGGTTACTCATGAAGTAAGATTAGGATTCCTAGAATATTGTCCTTTCTCCAAGAAGGATTGGAGAAGGGATTATCGGCTAGTTCCTTAAAAGGACAAATATCTGCTTTGTCTGTTCTTTTACACAAATGTCTGGCAGATGTCCCAGACGTTCAAGCGTTTAGTCAGGCCTTGGTCAGGATCAAGCCTGTATTTAAACCTAATACCAAGATTTATCATACAGAGATATTCACGTGTATCGTTACACTAATATAGCAATTGCTTAGACATTTATCGATTTACAGCTCACTCTGAGCCCCACACATTGCGGACGTCATAATGTCATAGTGTCATAAAATGTATTTAAACCTGTTGCTCCGCCATGGAGCCTAAACTTAGTTCTTAAAGTTCTTCAAGGGGTTCCGTTTGAACCTATGCATTCCATAGATATTAAGCTTCTATCTTGGAAAGTTTTGTTTTTAGTAGCTATCTCTTCGGCTCGAAGAGTTTCTGAGTTATCTGCTTTACAGTGTGACTCACCTTACCTTATTTTCCATGCAGATAAGGTGGTTTTGCGTACCAAACCTGGGTTTCTTCCTAAGGTTGTTTCTAATAGGAATATCAATAAGGAGATTGTTGTTCCTTCTCTGTGTCCTAATCCTTCATCAAAGAAGGAACGTCTGTTGCACAATCTTGATGTGGTTCTACTTACAAGCAACTAAAGATTTCAGTCAAACATCTGTTTATTCTGGTAAATGGAGAGGTCAAAAGGCTACTGCTACGGCTACCTCTCTTTTGGCTGAAAAGCATCATCCGTTTGACTTATGACACTGCTGGCCAGCAGCCTCCTGAAAGAATTACTGCTCATTCTACTAGAGCAGTGGCTTCCACATGGGCTTTTAAAAATGAGGCTTCTGTTGAACAGATTTGTAAGGCGGCGACTTGGTTTTCGCTTCATACTTTTTCCAAATTTTACAAATTCAATACTTTTGCTTCTTCGGAGGCTATTTTTGGAAGAAAGGTTCTACAAACAGTGGTGCCTTTAGGGTACCTGTCTTGTCCCTCCCTTCATCCATGTCCTAAAGCTTTGGTATTGGTATCCCACAAGTATGGATGAATCCGTGGACTCGATACATCTTACAAGAGAAAACAGAATTTATGCTTACCTGATAAATTTCTTTCTCTTGTGATGTATCGAGTCCACGGCCCGCCCTGTCTGTTTAAGACAGGTAGTATATTTTTATTTTATAAACTTCAGTCACCGCTGCACCCTATAGTTTCTCCTTTTTCTTCCTAGCTTTTGGTCGAATGACTGGGGGGGCGGAGTTAAGGGAGGAGCTATATAGACAGCTCTGCTGTGGGTGCTCTCTTTGCCACTTCCTGTTAGGAAGGAGAATATCCCACAAGTATGGAAAAATCCATGGACTCGATACATCACAAGAGAAAGAAATTTATCAGGTAAGCATAAATTCTGTTTTTAAATGGATTTTACCTTTTATTTCTTTTACACAACATTTCTACCTTTTACAGCCTTACAAGGAGGAGGGGCTCTGCAGGAAGGTTTATCTTACCTTGATGTCAAAAACCTTATTCAACAAGAGAATGAAGCAAATTTGATAACAAAAACATAATTTATGCTTACCTGATACATTTATTTCTCTTGTGGTGTATCCAGTCCATGGATCATCCATTACTTGTGGGATATTCTCCTTCCCAACAGGAAGCTGCAAGAGGACCACCCACAGCAGAGCTGTCTATATAGCTCCTCCTCTCCCTGCCACCTCCAGTCATTCGACCGAAGACAAGCAAGAGAAAGGGGAAACCATAGGGTGCAGTGGTGACAGAAGTTTAAAAATAAAATATACCTGCCTTAAAATGACAGGGTGGGCTGTGGACTGGATACACCACAAGAGAAATAAATTTATCAGGTAAGCATAAATTATGTTTTCTCTTGTAAGATGTATCCAGTCCACGGATCATCCATTACTTGTGGGATACCAAAGCTATAGGACACGGATGAAGGGAGGGACAAGGCAGGTACTTAAACGGAAGGTACCACTGCCTGCAAAACCTTTCTCCCAAAAATAGCCCCCGAAGAAGCAAAAGTATCAAATTTATAGAACTTTGAAAAAGTATGAAGCGAAGACCAAGTCGCCGCCTTACAAATCTGTTCAACAGAAGCCTCATTCTTAAAAGCCCATGTGGAAGCTACCGCTCTAGTAGAATGAGCTGTAATCCTTTCAGGAGGCTGCTGGCCAGCAGTCTCATAAGCTAAGCGTATTATACTCCTTAGCCAAAATGAAAGAGAAGTTGCTGAAGCCTTTTGGCCTCTCCTCTGTCCAGAGTAGACAACAAACAATGCAGATGTTTGACGAAAATCTTTAGTAGCTTGTAAATAAAACTTTAAAGCACGAACCACGTCAAGATTGTGTAATAAACTAAATAAAAAACACCACATCTCTAGCTACTTCCTTTCTTGTCGAGAGCTGCAAGAGAATGACTGGAGGTGGCAGGGAGAGGAGGAGCTATATAGACAGCTCTGCTGTGGGTGGTCCTCTTGCAGCTTCCTGTTGGGAAGGAGAATATCCCACAAGTAATGGATGATCCGTGGACTGGATACACATTACAAGAGAAAGTTAGTACATTTTTTGGGTTTCATGTCCCTTTGATAGCTCACATACAGCAAACTAGATTTTCCATAATAGTGCCACATGGGGGAGCCTATTTAAACCAAAGCTATGATGTTGTTACAGGGTTTATTAAACCAACAGATCTCTAATTCCACAATTTTACTACCAAAGCTAACAGGGAGTCAGATTTTATTCTGACTGATCTAGGTTTTAAAGATGTCAGCTCCCATATCACAATGGGGGCACGGGCTACACTGAGAATGTCTAAGTGGTCATTATGCGAGAAAGCAAGTTGTTTGTTTTTTTACACACTGTTTCTTTTTATGTTTACTTTGATTTATCAAAGGATCACTGGCTGTTAGTTATTAGTTAGATGTTGGCATTTGGATACTAACGATCTGGATTTGCACAGATCTTAGTGTGTTGCAATTTCACAAGAATAAATGCGGCTCTGAAAAAAGTTGAACTGCACAAGTGGCCACCTTCTTCTGCATTCAGATTCTAACAAATGCCCACGTCTACTATTAGTTAATGCACTACATTGGCCCTGCAGTCATAGGAGGCATGGGAGGCAGCGCCTCCCCTGTCCTATGTGTGTATTACACTTTTTTTTAATTTTGTTTAATAAAAAATATATATTTTTTTAAAGTTTACATATATACAGTATATATTTTTTTATGTACCCTAAGGTAAGCCTCCCTGACCCCCCTGGCAACTCCACGATACAAGGCTGCCTGCCTGCAATTCATCCATATCCATGTTCAGCTGCCCTCACATTACGCAACATGGATATCTTGCTAATTTAATTGTATGAGCCGAGAGCTAGCCCCACCCAGTTTGCTCCTAATAGAGGCTGCTGTCCAATGCAGCCTCTAGCCAATTAGGTCTCAGTCAGTGACATCACTCTTCTTGTGGAGCCTGTCAGCTTGGAGGAGGCGTGTGTTATTCTGGCCAGTCTGATCACTACAGCACTGAGCACATGGGTAATGCAGCAGAAGGTGGTGGTTGTGGCTCTCTCTGTTTCACATCCTGAGGTATGTGACCGTGTTGCTATATTACTGAGCTTGGTGTGTGTCTGCAGACTGCTGCTTGCCACTTCTAACTCACTCCCTGCATTATTATTCCTATTTGGAATGATCCCTATTGGAATGCAGCTGCCAGTTTGTCATTATGTGGTTGTGGTGTCTGTCTGGGAGTCAGTGAGAAATGACAGGCAGCAGAACTCTGCAGAGCCCCTGCACTAATTACTTCCTTCCTAATTGGTGTGTTTGCAAACTGCTGCTGCCTGTCAACTCACTTCCTGACACTCAGAGCCCCTGAGTTGTTAGTCCCTCCTTGAAATGATCCCCACTGGAATGCTGCTGAGATTACTCAGGAGCCTCAGCTTGTGTCACTGCAGAGTGGAGATTTTACTGAAGGGTCCCTGTCATTTTAAACACATTGGTTTTTAAATGCATAAGATGTGAGTATTGTTTTTTCCCCACATATGCATGTTTAATAAATGCTTATTCTAAATAATTTGGCATTCTTGGACATAAGTATGGGCAGCTCCATTTTGTGTATCATAAGTTGCATAGAAACTCATCCCTGCCATCTACCTCACATCCACAAACAAATACTGTATATATAGCATACAAGAGGTTCTATGCAGCTTCTGCAGGCAGGATTGCTGCACTTTTGTACACAAACTTTTTTTGTACTGGCTTAGTTTAGTATGTGTGTATCCTCAGTCCTAGAGGTGTCAGTGTAGGTGTGTATCCTCAGTCCTAGAGGTGTCAGTGTAGGTGTGTATCCTCAGTCCTAGAGGTGTCAGTGTAGGTGTGTATCCTCAGTCCTAGAGGTGTCAGTGTAGGTGTGTATCCTCAGTCCTAGAGGTGTCAGTGTAGGTGTGTATCCTCAGTCCTAGAGGTGTCAGTGTAGGTGTGTATCCTCAGTCCTAGAGGTGTCAGTGTAGGTGTGTATCCTCAGTCCTAGAGGTGTCAGTGTAGGTGTGTATCCTCAGTCCTAGAGGTGTCAGTGTAGGTGTGTATCCTCAGTCCTAGAGGTGCCAGTGTAGGTGTGTATCCTCAGTCCTAGAGGTGTCAGTGTAGGTGTGTATCCTCAGTCCTAGAGGTGTCAGCGTAGGTGTGTATCTTCAGTCCTAGAGGTGTCAGTGTATGTGTGTATCTTCAGTCCTAGAGGTGTCAGTGTATGTGTGTATCCTCAGTCCTAGAGGTGTCAGTGTGTATTTTTCTTTCATGATTCAGATCAGGTATACAATTAGAAATTTTACAATATACTTCTATTATTTAATTTGCTTCTTTCTCTTGTTATCCTTTGCTAAAATATTTGTTTATCTAGGAAAGCTCAGGAGCAGCAAAGAACCTAGGTTCTAGCTGCTAATTGGTGGCTGCATATATATATATACCGATTGTCATTGGCTCACCCATGTGTTCAGTTAGAAACCTGTAGTGCATTGCTGCTCCTTTAACAAATGATACTAAGAGAATAATTACATAAAAGAACTAAACTAGAAAGTAGTTTCAAACAATTTTATGTTCTACCTAAATCATGAAAGAAAAATGTATGGTTTAATGTCCCTTTAAGAAAAACAATTGCAGTTGCTTTGTAAGGAAGGATAAAACCTAATAGAGAATAATGTGTTACTTAAAGGGATAGGAAAGTTAAAATAAAAATGTTTTTAACAACTTTAGATTTTTTACTTCTGTTATCTATTTTGCTTTCTTTTTTTGGTATCATTTGAAAAGCATACCTAGGTAGGCTAAGGAGCAGAAATGTGCTACTGGTAGCATCTAGTGATTGGCTCATTTAATGTGTTCAGTTAGCACCCAGCAGTGCATTGCTGCATATCCTTCTACAAAGGATACCAAGAGAATGAAGCAAATTTAATAACATTAAATTAGACTATTTAATCGTAAAACATAATTTATGTAAGAACTTACCTGATAAATTCATTTCTTTCATATTGGCAAGAGTCCATGAACTAATGACGTATGGTATATACAATCCTACCAGGAGGGGCAAAGTTTCCCAAACCTCAAAATGCCTATAAATACACCCCTCATTACACCCATAATTCAGTTTAACGAATAGCCGAGTAGTGGTGTGATAAAGAAAGGAGTAAAAAGCATCAACAAAGAAATTTGGCATAATTGTGCTTTATACAAAAAAACATAATTTATGTAAGAACTTACCTGATAAATTCATTTCTTTCATATTAGCAAGAGTCCATGAGCTAGTGACGTATGGGATATACATTCCTACCAGGAGGGGCAAAGTTTCCCAAACCTCAAAATGCCTATAAATACACCCCTCACCACACCCACAAATCAGTTTAACGCATAGCTAAGAAGTGGGGTGATAAGAAAAAAGTGCGAAAGCATAAAAATAAGGAATTGGAATAATTGTGCTTTATACAAAAAAATCATAACCACCACAAAAAAGGGTGGGCCTCATGGACTCTTGCTAATATGAAAGAAATGAATTTATCAGGTAAGTTCTTACATAAATTATGTTTTCTTTCATGTAATTAGCAAGAGTCCATGAGCTAGTGACGTATGGGATAATGAATACCCAAGATGTGGATCTTCCACGCAAGAGTCACTAGAGAGGGAGGGATAAAATAAAGACAGCCAATTCCGCTGAAAATAATCCACACCCAAAACAAAGTTTAAATCTTATAATGAAAAAAACTGAAATTATAAGCAGAAGAATCAAACTGAAACAGCTGCCTGAAGTACTTTTCTACCAAAAACTGCTTCAGAAGAAGAAAACACATCAAAATGGTAGAAATTAGTAAAAGTATGCAAAGAAGACCAAGTTGCTGCTTTGCAAATCTGATCAACCGAAGCTTCATTCCTAAACGCCCAGGAAGTAGAAACTGACCTAGTAGAATGAGCTGTAATCCTTTGAGGCAGAGTTTTACCCGAGTCTCACAAACAAAAGACAGTTTGGAGCACCAAAAAGCGAGTGAAAAACAAAAATTTTTTTTATTTTATTTATAACAATAGGGTTACATAACCCCAGGGTAAGAGTGTAAAAAACAATATGATGAAAAACAGAGAACAAATAGGCTGACCGGTTTCGGCGTGTGCCTTAATCCTAGCCTGCAGGCTAGGATTAAGGCAGGATTAAGGCACACGCCGAAACCGGTCAGCCTATTTGTTCTCTGTTTTTCATCATATTGTTTTTTACACTCTTACCCTGGGGTTATGTAACCCTATTGTTATAAATAAAATAAAAAAATTTTTTGTTTTTCACTCGCTTTTTGGTGCTCCAAACTGTCTTTTGTTTGTGAGACTTGAATTGTTTGGCCATTGTGAGCACACACAGCGAGTTCAAACACCATTCAATTCCCTTATTGCGGAGGTTTAACTATTCCCAGCTTGGATACTCACCAGCACCACAAGAATATCAACAACACCACTTGGATACAAGAGAAAGATCAACCTAAACAGGACTGTGGTGAGTTTCTTTGCAATATAATCAAAAGTGATATTACTTGACTGCATTGGAGAGTTTCATATTCATATACACATGACATATTCATTTGAATTTGGCTATAGTCGGGGGAGATTGGGGTGACCCGCTGACATAGCAAGTTTGTGAACTTTGTTTGCTCTATCAAGCTGGCGGTGCAATTGTGATTTATTTTTGCATATGAAATAGCACACTCCGTACACACCCAACCAAGCATTCCCCACTTTTCACTGAGAGTTTTACCCGACTCGACATAAGCATGATGAATCAAAGACTTTAACCAAGACGTCAAAGAAATGGCAGAGGCCTTCTGACCTTTCCTAGAACCGGAAAAGATAACAAATAGACTAAAAGTCTTTCAGAATTTTTTAGTAGCTTCAACATAATATTTCAAAGCTCTAACTACATCCAAAGAATGCAACGATCTTTCCTTAGAATTCTTAGGATTAGGACACAGTGAAGGAACCACAATTTCTCTACTAATGTTGTTAGAATTCACAACCTTAGGTAAAAATTTAAAAGAAGTTCGCAACACCGCCTTATCCTGATGAAAAATCAGAAAAGGAGACTCACAAGAAAGAGCAGATAATTCAGAAACTCTTCTAGCAGAAGAGATGGCCAAAAGAAACAAAACTTTCCAAGAAAGTAATTTAATGTCCAGCGAATGCATAGGTTCAAACGGAGGAGCTTGAAGAGCCCCCAGAACCAAATTCAAACTCCAAGGAGGAGAAATTGACTTAATAACAGGTTTTATACGAACCAAAGCTTGTACAAAACAATGAATAACAATGAAAAAGAACAGAAAGAGCAGAGATTTGTCCTTTCAATGAACTTGCAGACAAACCTTTATCCAAACCATCCTGAAGAAACTGTAAAATTCTAGGAATTCTAAAAGAATGCCAAGAAAAATGATGAGAAAAACACCAAGAAATGTAAATCTTCCAGACTCGATAATACATCTTCCTAGACACAGATTTACGAGCCTGTAACATAGAGGTTTCTCTGACTCTGTGATTAATACTATGACTGAGAATCAAGCGTTCAATCTCCATACCTTCAAATTTAAGGATTTGAGATCCTGATGGAAAAAAAGACCTTGCGATAGAAGGTCTGGTCTTAACGGAAGAGTCCACGGTTGGCAAGTGGCCATCCGGACAAGATCCGCATACCAAAACCTGTGAGGCAATGCTGGAGTCACCAGCAGAACAAACGAGCACTCCTTTAGAATCTTGGAAATCACTCTTGGAAGAAGAACTAGAGGCGGAAAGATATAGGCTAGATGATACTTCCAAGGAAGTGACAATGCATCCACTGCCTCCGCCTGAGGATCCCTGGATCTGGACAGATACCTGGGAAGCTTCTTGTTTAGATGAGAAGCCATCAGATCTATTTCTGGAAGTCCCCACATTCGAACAATCTGAAGAAATACCTCTGGGTGAAGAGACCATTCGCCCGGATGTAACGCTTGGCGACTGAGATAATCCGCTTCCCAATTGTCTATACCTGGGATATGAACCGCAGAAATTAGACAGGAGCTGGATTCCGCCCATACCAGTATTCGAGATACTTGTTTCATAGCCAGAGGACTGTGAGTCCCTCCTTGATGATTGACATATGCCACGGTTGTGACATTGTCCGTCTGAAAACAAATGAACGACTCTCTCTTTAGAAGAGGCCATGACTGAAGAGCTCTGAAAATTGCACGGAGTTCCAAAATGTTGATCGGTAATCTCACCTCCTGAGATTCCCAAACCCCTTGTGCTGTCAGAGACCCCCAAACAGCTCCCCAACCTGTGAGACTTGCATCTGTTGAAATCACAGTCCAGGTCGGAAGAACAAAAGAAGCCCCCTGAACTAAAAGATGGTGGTCTGTCCACCACGTCAGAGAGTGTCGTACAATCGGTTTTAAAGATATTAATTGAGATATCTTTGTATAATCCCTGCACCACTGGTTCAGCATACAGAGCTGAAGAGGTTGCATGTGAAAACGAGCAAAGGGGATCGCGTCCGATGCAGCAGTCATAAGACCTAGAATTTCCATGCATAAGGCTACCGAAGGGAATGATTGAGACTGAAGGTTTCGACAAGCTGAAACCAATTTTAGACGTCTCTTGTCTGTCAGAGACAGAGTCATGGACACTGAATCTATCTGGAAACCTAAAAAGGTTACCCTCGTCTGAGGAATCAATGAACTTTTTGGTAAATTGATCCTCCAACCATGTTCTCGAAGAAACAATACAAGTCGATTCGTATGAGATTCTGCTAAATGTGAAGACTGAGCAAGTACCAAGATATCGTCCAAATAAGGAAATACCACAATACCCTGCTCTCTGATTACAGACAGAAGGGCACCGAGAACCTTTGTAAAAATCCTTGGAGCTGTTGCTAGGCCAAACGGCAGAGCCACAAACTGGTAATGCTTGTCTAGGAAAGAGAATCTCAGAAACTGATAGTGATCTGGATGAATCGGAATATGCAGATATGCATCCTGTAAATCTATTGTGGACATATAATGCCCTTGCTGAACAAAAGGCAGAATAGTCCTTATAGTTACCATTTTGAATGTTGGTATCCTTACATAATGATTCAATATTTTTAAATCCAGAACTGGTCTGAAGGAATTCTCCTTCTTTGGTACAATGAAAAGATTTGAGTAAAACCCCAGCCCCTGTTCCAGAACTGGAACTAGCATAATTACTCCAGCCAACTCTAGATCTGAAACACATTTCAGAAATGCTTGAGCCTTTACTGGATTTACTGGGACACGGGAAAGAAAAAAATCTTCTTGCAGGAGGCCTTATCTTGAAGCCTATTCTGTACCCTTGTGAAACAATGTTCTGAATCCAAAGATTGTGAATCGAATTGATCCAAATTTCTTTGAAAAATCGTTATCTGCCCCCTACCAGCTGAGCTGGAATGAGGGCCGCACCTTCATGTTGACTTGGGAGCTGGCTTTGGCTTTCTAAAAGGCTTGGATTTATTCCAGACTGGAGATGGTTTCCAAACTGATACTGATCCTGTAGGGGAAGGATCAGGCTTTTGTTCCTTATTGTGACGAAAGGAACGAAAACGATTAGTAGACCTAAATTTACCTTTAGATTTTTTATCCTGTGGTAAAAACGTTCCTTTCCCCCCAGTAACAGTTGAAATAATAGAATCCAACTGTGAACCAAATAATTTATTACCCTGGAAAGAAAGGGAAAGCAAAGTTGACTTAGAAGACATATCAGCATTCCAAGTTTTAAGCCATAAAGCTCTTCTAGCTAAAATAGCTAGAGACATATACCTGACATCAACCCTAATGATATCAAAGATGGCATCACAAATAAAATTATTAGCATGTTGAAGAAGATTAACAATGCTATGAGAATTATGATCTGTTACTTGTTGCGCTAAAGCTTCCAACCAAAAAGTTGAAGCTGCAGCAACATCCACTAAAGATATAGCAGGTCTAAGAAGATTACCTGAACATAAGTAAGCTTTTCTTAGAAAGGATTCAATTTTCGTATCTAAAGGATCCTTAAAGGAAGTACTATCTGCCGTAGGAATAGTAGTACAGTGAGGCCCCGGTTTACGCACGACTCGGTATACGAAATTTCGGTTTACGAAATCGAAATTTGAAGAAAATTTGACTCGGTTTACGAATTTTTTTCGCAATACGAAACAAAATGCCGGTTTGCCCCCCTCGGTTTACGAATTTTTTTCGCAATACGAAACAAAATGCCGGTTTGCCCCCCTCGGTTTACGAATATTTTTCGCAATACGAAACCAGTGGCCCCTGTGCCCCCTGCATACTCAAGTATGATTGAATTAATGAAGTTTGGGTACCAGTGTAGAGGTGTTGGAGAGGTTTTGGAGCCATTTTGCAGCAAGTTGTTGAGCCTTTTGGAGCCATTTGCAGCAAGTTGTTAAGCCTTTTGGAGCCATTTGCAGCAAGTTGTGGAGCCTTTTGGAGACATTGGAGCCATTTGCAGCAAGTTGTTAAGCCTTTTGGAGCCTTTTTTGGACACTTTACTTGAATTTTTTCGGACCTCCGGAACGCATTAATTGATTTTCAATGCATTCCTATGGGAAACCGTGTTTCGGTTTACGAATTTTTCGCTATACGAAACGACCCGGAGAACGAATTAAATTCGTAAACCGAGGCCTCACTGTACGTTTAGCAAGAGTAGAGATAGCCCCATCAACCTTAGGGATTTTGTCCCAAAACTCTAATCTGTCAGATGGCACAGGATATAATTGCTTAAAACATTTAGAAGGAGTAAATGAATTACCCAAATTATTCCATTCCCTGGAAATTACTTCAGAAATAGCATCAGGGACAGGAAAAACTTCTGGAATAACTACAGGAGATTTAAAAACCTTATTTAAACGTTTAGATTTAGTATCAAGAGGACCAGATTCCTCTATTTCTAATGCAATTAAGACTTCTTTAAGTAAAGAACGAATAAATTCCATTTTGAATAAATATGAAGATTTATCAGCATCAACCTCTGAAACAGAATCCTCTGAACCAGAGGAAACATTATCAGAATCAAAATGATGATGTTCATTTAAAAATTCATCTGAAAAATGAGAAGTTTTAAAAGACCTTTTACGCTTACTAGAAGGAGGAATAACAGACATAGCCTTCTTAATGGATTTAGAAACAAAATCTCTTATGTTAACAGGAACACTCTGAGTATTAGATGTTGATGGAACAGCAACAGGTAATGTAACATTACTAAAGGAAATATTATCTGCATTAACAAGTTTGTCATGACATTCATTACAAACAACAGCTGGAGGAACAGATACCACAAGTTTACAGCAAATACACTTAACTTTGGTAGATCCAACATCAGGCAGCGATTTTCCAGAAGTATCTTCTGATTCAGGGTCAATCTGAGACATCTTGCAATATGTAATAGAAAAAAACAACATATAAAGCAAAATTGATCAAATTCCTTAAATGACAGTTACAGGAATGGGAAAAAATGCCAGTGAACAAGCTTCTAGCAACCAGAAGCAAATAAACAATGAGACTTAAATAATGTGGAGACAATAATGACGCCCATATTTTTAGCGCCAAAAAAGACGCCCACATTATTTGGCGCCTAAATAAATGCTTTTAGCGCCAAAAATGACGCCACATCCAGTAACGCCGACACTTTTGGCGCAAAAACGTCAAAAAATGACGCAACTTCCGGTGACAAGTACGACGCCGGAAATAACTTCGAAAAAATATTTTGCGCCAAAAAAGTCTGCGCCAAGAATGACGCAATAAAATGAAGCATTTTCAGCCCCCGCGAGCCTAACAGCCCACAGGGATAAAATTCAAATTTTAAGGTAAGAAAAAAATTGTTTATTCAAATGCATTATCCCAAATAATGAAACTGACTGTCTGAAATAAGGAATATTGAACATCCTGAATCAAGGCAAATAAATGTTTAAACACAAATATTTAGAACTTTATATAAAAGTGCCCAACCATAGCTTAGAGTGTCACAAAAATAAGACTTACTTACCCCAGGACACTCATCTACATGTAGTAGAAAGCCAAACCAGTACTGAAACGAGAATCAGTAGAGGTAATGGTATATATAAGAGTATATCGTCGATCTGAAAAGGGAGGTAAGAGATGAATCTCTACGACCGATAACAGAGAACCTAGGAAATAGACCCCGTAGAAGGAGATCATTGAATTCAAATAGGCAATACTCTCTTCACATCCCTCTGACATTCACTGCACGCTGAGAGGAAAACCGGGCTCCAACCTGCTGCGGAGCACATATCAACGTAGAATCTAGCACAAACTTCACCACCTCCACGGGAGGCAAAGTTTGTAAAACTGATTTGTGGGTGTGGTGAGGGGTGTATTTATAGGCATTTTGAGGTTTGGGAAACTTTGCCCCTCCTGGTAGGAATGTATATCCCATACGTCACTAGCTCATGGACTCTTGCTAATTACATGAAAGAAATCGTAACCACCATAAAAAGGGTGGGCCTCATGGACTCCTGCCACTATGAAAGAAATTAATTTATCATGTAAGTTCTAATATAAATTATGTTTTCTTTCATGTAATTGGCAAGAGTCCATGAGCTAGTGACGTATGGGATATCAAATACCCAACATGTGGAACTCCACGCAAGAGTCACTAGAGAGGGAGGGATAAAAAATAAACAACAGCCAAATGCTGAAAAAATAATCCACAACCCAAATATAAGTTATTCTTATGAAGAAAAGAAAAACTGAAAATAGCAGCAGAAGAATCAAACTGAAACAGCTGCCTGAAGAACTTTTCTACCAAAAACTGGCTTCAGAAGAAGCAAATACATCAAAACGGTAGAATTTAGTAAATGTATGCAAAGAGGACCAAGTCGCTGCTTTGCAAATCTGATCAACTGAAGCTTCATTCTTAAAAGCCCACTAAGTGGAGACTGATCTAGTTGAATGAGCTGTAATTCTCTGAGGCGGGGCTTGACCCAACTCCAAATAAGCTTGATGAATCAAAAGCTTTAACCAAGAGGCCAAGGAAATAGCAGAGGACCTAGGACCAAAAAATAAAACAAATAGACTAGAAGTCTTCTTGAAATCTTTGGTAGCTTCAACATAATATTTCAAAGCTCTTACCACATCCAAAGAATGTAAGGATCTTTCCAAAGGATTCTTAGGATTAGGACACAAGGAAGGGACAACAATTTCTCTACTAATGTTGTTAGAATTCACAACCTTAAGTAAAAATTCAAATGAAGTCCGCAAAACCGCCTTATCCTGATGAAAAATCAGAAAAGGAGATTCACAAGAAAGAGCAGATAGCTCAGACACTCTTCTAGCAGAAGAGATGGCCAAAAGACAACACTTTCCAAGAAAGTAGTTTAATGTCCAAAGAATGCATAGGCTCAAACGGAGGAGCCTGTAACGCCTTCAAAACCAAATTAAGACTCCAAGGAGGAGAAATTGATATAATGACGGGCTTAATACGAACTAAAGCCTGTACAAAACAGTGAATATCAGGAAGTTTAGCAATCTTTCTGTGAAATAAAACAGAAAGAGCAGAGATTTGTCCCTTCAAGGAACTTGCAGACAAACAAACCCCTATCCAAACCATCCTGGAGAAACTGTAAAATTCTAGGAATTCTAAAAGAATGCCAAGAGAATTTATGAGAAGAACACCATGAAATGTAAACCTTCCAATCTCGATAATAAATCTTCCTAGAGACAGATTTACGAGCTTGTAACATAGTATTAATTACTGAGTCAGAGAAACCTCTATGACTTAATACTAAGCGTTCAATTTCCATACCTTCAAATTTAATGATTTGAGATCCTGATGGAAAAACGGACCTTGAGACAATAGGTCCGGCCTTAACGGAAGTGGCCAAAGTTGGCAACTGGACATCCGAACAAGATCCGCATACCAAAACCTGTGGAGCCAAGCTGGAGCCACCAGCAACACAAACAATTGTTCCATGATGATCTTGGAGATCACTCTCGGAAGAAAAACTAGAGGCGGGAAGATATAAGCAGGTTGATAACACCAAGGAAGTGTCAGCGCATCCACTGCTTCCGCCTGAGAATCCCTGGACCTGGACAGGTATCTGGGAAGTTTCTTGTTTAGATGAGAGGCCATCAGATCTATTTCTGGAAGACCCCACATCTGAACAATCTGAGAAAACATCTGGATGGAGAGACCACTCCTCTGGATGAAAAGTCTGACGGCTGAGATAATCCGCCTCCCAATTGTCTACACCTGGGATATGAACCGCAGAAATTAGACAAGAGCTGGATTCCGCCCAAACAAGTATCCGAGATACTTCTTCATAGCTAGGGGACTGTGAGTCCCATCCTGATGATTGACATATGCCACCGTTGTGATATTGTGTGTCTGAAAACAAATGAACGGTTCTCTCTTCAACAGAGGCCAAAACTGAAGAGCTCTGAGAATTGCACGAGTTCTAAAATATTGATTGGTAATCTCGCCTCTTGAGATTTCCAAACTCCTTGTGCTGTCAGAGATCCCCAGACAGCTCCCCAACCTGAAAGACTCGCATCTGTTGTGATCACAGTCCAGGTTGGCCAAACAAAAGAGGCCCCTTGAACTAAACGCTGGTGATTTAACCACCACGTTAGAGAGTGTCGAACATTGGGATTTAAGGATATTAATTGTGATATCATTGTATAATCCCGGCACCATTGATTCAACATGCAAAGCTGGAGAGGTCTCATGTGAAAACGAGCAAAAGGAATTGCGTCCGATGCTGCAGTCATGATGCCTAAAACTTCCATGCACATAGCCACTGAAGGGAATGACTGAGACTGAAGGTGCCGACATGCTGCAACCAATTTCAAATGTCTCTTGTCTGTAATCTGAATCTATCTGGAAACCTAAAAAGGTGACCCTTGTCTGAGGAATCAAAAAACTTTTTGGTAAATTGATCCTCCAACCATGTTTTCGAAGAAACACCACAAGTTGATTCATGTGAGATTCTGCAGAACGTAAAGACTGAGCTAGTACCAAGATATTGTCCAAATAAGGAAACACAATACCCTGTTCTCTGATTACAGAGAGTAGGGCACCCAGAACCTTTGAAAATATTCTTGGAGATGGTGCTATGCCAAATGGAAGAGCAACAAATTGCTTGTCTAGAAAAGAGAATCTCAGGAACTGATAATGTTCTGGATGAATCGGAATATGAAGGTATGCATCCTGCAAGTATATTGTAGACATATAATGTCCTTGCTGAACAAAAGGCAGAATAGTCCTTATAGTTACCATCTTGAAAGTTGGTATTCTTACATAACAATTCAAAATTTTCAGATCCAGCATTGATCTGAATGAATTTTCTTTCTTTGGGACAATGAATAGATTTGAATAAAACCCCAGGCTTTGTTCCTGAAAAGGAACCGGCATGATTACCCCTGAAACCTCCAGATCTGAAACACACTTCAGGAAAGCCTGTGCTTTTACTGGATTCACTGGGATGCGTGAGAGAAAAAAATCTCCTCACAGGAGGTCTTACTCTGAATATAATTCGATACCCCTGAGAGACAATGCTCTGAATCCATTGATTTTGGACAGAATTTATCCAAACATCCTTGAAAAACCTTAATCTGCCCCCTACCAGCTGTGCTGGAATGAGGGCCGAACCTTCATGTGGACTTAGGGGCTGACTTTGGTTTCTTGAAAGGCTTGGATTTATTCCAATTTGAGGAAGGCTTCCAATTGGAAACATATTCCTTGGGGGAAGGATTAGGTTTTTGTTCCTTATTTTGTTGAAAGGAACAAAAACTATTAGAAGCCTTAGATTTACCCTTAGGTTTTTTATCCTGAGGCAAAAAAACTCCTTTCCCCTCAGTAACAGTTGAAATAATAGAATCCAACTGAGAACCAAATAAATTATTACCTTGGAAAGAAAGAGATAGTAATCTAGACTTAGATGTCATATCAGCATTCCAAGATTTAAGCCACAAAGCTCTTCTAGCTAAAATAGCTAAAGACATGGATCTAACATCAATTTTGATATAAAAAATGGCATCACAAATAAAATGATTAGCATGTTGCAGTAAGCGAGCAATGCTAGATATGTCAGAATCCAATTCTTGTTGCGCTAAATTCTCCAACCAAAAAGTTAAAGCAGCTGCAACATCAGCCAAATTAATTGCAGGCCTAAGAAGATGACCTGAATATAAATAGGCTTTCTCTTGTTAAGTGTATCCAGTCCACGGATCATCCATTACTTATGGGATATTAACTCCTCCCCAACAGGAAGTGCAAGAGGATTCACCCAGCAGAGCTGCTATATAGCTCCTCCCCTAACTGCCATTACCAGTCATTCTCTTGCACCCAACGAATAGATAGGATGTGTGAGAGGACTGTGGTGATTATACTTAGTTTCATACCTTCAATCAAAAGTTTGTTATTTTATAATAGCACCGGAGTGTGTTATTCCTTCTCTGGTAGAATTTGAAGAAGAATCTACCTGAGTTTTTCTATGATTTTAGCCGGAGTAGTTAAGATCATATTGCTGTTTCTCGGCCATCTGAGGAGAGGTAAACTTCAGATCAGGGGACAGCGGGCAGATTAATCTGCAAAGAGGTATGTAGCAGCTTATTATTTTCTGACAATGGAATTGATGAGAAAATTCTGCCATACCGATATAATGTAAACTCAGCCTTAAATGCAGTAGCAGCAACTGGTATCAGGCTGTCATGTATGTATATTTTACACTTCAGTATTCTGGGGAATGGCACTTCACTGGAATTATACTGTATGCATAAAACTTTAGCCTAATTTGCAGGGACTAGCAACAGGCTTTTTAATAACACTCAATTTATTAATGTTAAACGTTTTTTGCTGGCATGTAAAATCGTTTAATTTTCTGAGGTACTGGGTGAAAAAATGTTTTGGGCACTATTTTTTTCCACTTGGCAGTCGTTTTATTTAATTTATGACAGTTTACTGATCTCTCTCACTGTTAGCTATCAGGGTTAGTTATCCTTTGCTAATGGGAGCAATCCTTTGCTAAAATTGTGTTTTTTACAAAGATTTGATGCTATAACTTTTCAGTTTATTAATTTTCAACTGTCATAACTTTTTCTGTGCTTCTTATAGGCACAGTACGTTTTCATATTATAGTAAATTACTTGAAAAGTATTTCCAAGTTGCTAGTTTATTTGCTAGTGTGTTAAACATGTCTGATTCAGAGGAAGATATCCGTGCTATATGTGCTAAAGCCAAAGTGGAGCCCAATAGAAATTTATGTACTAACTGTATTGATGCTACTTTAAATAAAAGTCAATCTGTACAAATTGAACATATTTCACCAAACAACGAGGGGAGAGTTATGCCGACTAACTCGCCTCACGTGTCAGTACCTGCATCTCCCGCTCGGGAGGTGCGTGATATTGTAGCGCCGAGTACATCTGGGCGGCCATTACAAATCACATTACAGGATATGGCTACTGTTATGACTGAAGTTTTGGCTAAATTACCAGAACTAAGAGGTAAGCGTGATCACTCTGGGGTGAGAACAGAGTGCGCTGATAATATTAGGGCCATGTCAGACACTGCGTCACAATTTGCAGAACATGAGGACGGAGAGCTTCATTCTGCGGGTGACGGTTCTGATCCAAACAAACTGGATTCAGATATTTCAAATTTTAAATTTAAGCTGGAAAACCTCCGTGTATTACTAGGGGAGGTGTTAGCGGCTCTGAATGATTGTAACACAGTTGCAATACCAGAGAAAATGTGTAGGTTGGATAAATATTTTGCGGTACCGGCGAGTACTGACGTTTTTCCTATACCTAAGAGACTTACTGAAATTGTTACTAAGGAGTGGGATAGACCCGGTGTGCCGTTCTCACCCCCTCCGATATTTAGAAAGATGTTTCCAATAGACGCCACCATACGGGACTTATGGCAAACGGTCCCTAAGGTGGAGGGAGCAGTTTCTACTTTAGCTAAGCGTACCACTATCCCGGTGGAGGATAGCTGTGCCTTTTCAGATCCAATGGATAAAAAGTTAGAGGGTTACCTTAAGAAAATGTTTGTTCAACAAGGTTTTATATTGCAACCTCTTGCATGCATTGCGCCTGTCACGGCTGCAGCAGCATTTTGGTTTGAGTCTCTGGAAGAGACACTTGAATCAGCTCCATTAGATGAGATTACACACAAGCTTAAAGCCCTTAAGTTAGCTAACTCATTTATTTCAGATGCCGTAGTACATTTAACTAAACTTACGGCTAAGAATTCCGGATTCGCCATTCAGGCACGCAGAGCACTGTGGCTAAAATCCTGGTCAGCTGACGTTACTTCTAAATCTAAATTGCTTAATATACCTTTCAAAGGGCAGACAGGAGGTAAAGGCCATGCCCTGCCTCAAGACAGAGCCAAACCTAAGGCTAGACAGTCTACTTTTCGTTCCTTTCGTAATTTCAAAGCAGGAGCAGCATCAACTTCCTCTGCACCAAAACAGGAAGGAGCTGTTGCTCGCTACAGACAAGGCTGGAGACCTAACCAGTCCTGGAACAAGGGCAAGCAGGCCAGGAAACCTGCTGCTGCCCCTAAGACAGCATGAATCGAGGGCCCCCGATCCGGGAACGGATCTAGTGGGGGGCAGACTTTCTCTCTTCGCCCAGGCTTGGGCAAGAGATGTCCAGGATCCCTGGGCGTTAGAGATCATATCTCAGGGATACCTTCTAGACTTCAAATTCTCTCCCCCAAGAGGGAGATTTCATCTGTCAAGGTTGTCAACAAACCAAATAAAGAAAGAGGCGTTTCTACGCTGCGTACAAGATCTTTTATTAATGGGAGTGATCCATCCGGTTCCGCGGTCGGAACAAGGACAAGGGTTTTACTCAAATCTGTTTGTGGTTCCCAAAAAAGAGGGAACTTTCAGGCCAATCTTGGATTTAAAGATCCTAAACAAATTCCTAAGAGTTCCATCGTTCAAAATGGAAACTATTCGGACAATTTTACCCATGATCCAAAAGGGTCAGTACATGACCACAGTGGATTTAAAGGATGCTTACCTTCACATACCGATTCACAAAGATCTTTACCGGTATCTAAGGTTTGCCTTTCTAGACAGGCATTACCAGTTTGTAGCTCTTCCATTCGAATTGGCTACGGCTCCGAGAATCTTCACAAAGGTTCTGGGTGCTCTTCTGGCGGTACTAAGACCGCGAGGAATTGCGGTAGCTCCGTACCTAGACGACATTCTGATACAAGCTTCAAGCTTTTAAACTGCCAAGTCTCATACAGAGTTAGTACTGGCATTTCTAAGGTCGCATGGATGGAAGGTGAACGAAAAGAAGAGTTCTCTCTTTCCACTCACAAGAGTTCCCTTCTTGGGGACTCTTATAGATTCTGTAGAAATTAAGATTTACCTGACAGAAGACAGGTTAACAAAGCTTCAAAATGCATGCCGTGTCCTTCATTCCATTCAACACCCGTCAGTAGCTCAATGCATGGAGGTGTTCGGCTTAATGGTAGCAGCAATGGACATAGTACCCTTTGCACGCCTACATCTCAGACCGCTGCAATTGTGCATGCTAAGTCAGTGGAATGGGGATTACTCAGACTTGTCCCCTACTCTGAATCTGGATCAAGAGACCAGAAATTCTCTTCTATGGTGGCTTTCTCGGCCACATCTGTCCAGGGGGATGCCATTCAGCAGGCCGGACTGGACAATTGTAACAACAGACGCCAGCCTACTAGGTTGGGGCGCTGTCTGGAATTCTCTGAAGGCTCAGGGACAATGGAATCAGGGGAGGACAGTCTCCTACCAATAAACATTCTGGAATTGAGAGCAGTTCTCAATGCCCTTCTGGCTTGGCCCCAGTTAACAACTCGGGGGTTCATCAGGTTTCAGTCGGACAACATCACGACTGTAGCTTACATCAACCATCAGGGAGGGACAAGAAGCTCCCTAGCAATGATGGAAGTATCAAAGATAATTCGCTGGGCAGAGTCTCACTCTTGCCACCTGTCAGCAATCCACATCCCGGGAGTGGAGAACTGGGAGGCGGATTTCTTAAGTCGTCAGACTTTTCATCCGGGGGAGTGGGAACTTCATCCGGAGGTCTTTGCCCAAATACTTCGACGTTGGGGCAAACCAGAGATAGATCTCATGGCGTCTCGACAGAACGCCAAGCTTCCTCGTTACGGGTCCAGATCCAGGGATCCGGGAGCGGTTCTGATAGATGCTTTGACAGCACCTTGGACCTTCGGGATGGCTTATGTGTTTCCACCCTTCCCGATGCTTCCTCGATTGATTGCCAGAATCAAACAGGAGAGAGCATCAGTGATTCTAATAGCGCCTGCATGGCCACGCAGGACTTGGTATGCAGATCTAGTGGACATGTCATCCTGTCCACCTTGGTTGCTACCTCTGAAACAGGACCTTCTGATCCAGGGTCCCTTCAAACATCAAAATCTAATTTCTCTGAAGCTGACTGCTTGGAAATTGAACGCTTGATTTTATCAAAACGTGGTTTTTCTGAGTCAGTTATTGATACCTTAATACAGGCTAGGAAGCCTGTTACCAGAAAGATTTACCATAAGATATGGTGCAAATACTTATATTGGTGCGAATCCAAGAGTTACTCATGGAGTAAGGTTAGGATTCCGAGGATATTGTCTTTTCTACAAGAAGGTTTAGAAAAGGGTTTATCCGCTAGTTCCTTAAAGGGACAGATTTCAGCTCTGTCCATTCTTTTACACAAACGTCTGTCAGAAGTTCCGGACGTTCAAGCTTTTTGTCAGGCTCTAGCTAGGATCAAGCCTGTGTTTAAAACTGTTGCTCCACCATGGAGTTTGAACTTAGTTCTTAATGTTTTACAGGGGGTTCAGTTTGAACCCCTTCATTCCATTGATATCAAGTTGTTATCTTGGAAAGTTCTGTTTTTAATGGCGATTTCCTCGGCTCGAAGAGTCTCTGAGTTATCTGCCTTACATTGTGATTCTCCTTATCTGATTTTTCATTCAGACAAGGTAGTTCTGCGTACTAAACCTGGGTTCCTACCTAAGGTGGTCACTAACAGGAATATCAATCAAGAGATTGTGGTTCCATCTTTGTGTCCTAATCCTTCTTCGAAAAAGGAACGTCTGCTACACAATCTAGATGTAGTCCGTGCCCTGAAATTTTATCTACAAGGCAACTAAGGATTTTCGACAAACGTCTTCCCTGTTTGTCGTTTATTCTGGTCAGAGGAGAGGTCAAAAAGCTTCGGCTACCTCTCTCTCCTTTTGGCTTCGTAGCATAATACGGTTAGCCTATGAGACTGCTGGACAGCAGCCTCCTGAAAGAATTACAGCACATTCTACTAGAGCTGTGGCTTCCACTTGGGCCTTTAAGAATGAGGCTTCTGTTGAACAGATTTGCAAGGCTGCAACTTGGTCTTCTCTTCATACTTTTTCCAAATTTTACAAATTTGACACTTTTGCTTCTTCGGAGGCTGTTTTTTGGGAGAAAGGTTCTTCAGGCAGTGGTTCCTTCCGTATAAAGAGCCTGCCTGTCCCTCCCGTCATCCGTGTACTTTAGCTTTGGTATTGGTATCCCATAAGTAATGGATGATCCGTGGACTGGATACACTTAACAAGAGAAAACATAATTTATGCTTACCTGATAAATTTATTTCTCTTGTAGTGTATCCAGTCCACGGCCCGCCCTGTCACTTTAAGGCAGGTAATTTTTCCATTAAACTACAGTCACCACTGCACCCTATGGTTTTCCTTTCTCTGCATGTTTTCGGTCGAATGACTGGTAATGGCAGTTAGGGGAGGAGCTATATAGCAGCTCTGCTGGGTGAATCCTCTTGCACTTCCTGTTGGGGAGGAGTTAATATCCCATAAGTAATGGATGATCCGTGGACTGGATACACTACAAGAGAAATAAATTTATCAGGTAAGCATAAATTATGTTTTCCTTAGATAAGATTCAAGCTTCCTATCTAAAGGATCTTTAAAGGAAGTACTATCTTCCATAGGAATAGTAGTTCGTTTAGCAAGAGTAGAAATAGCCCCCATCAACTTTGGGGATTTTTTCCCAAAACTCTATTGCAACCGCTGGTAAAGGATACAATTTTTTAAACCTTGCAGAAGGATTAAAAGGAGTACCTGGCTTATTCCATTCCTTAGAAATCATGTCAGAAATAGCATCAGGAATAGGAAAAACCTCTGGAGTAACCACAGTAGGTTTAAAAACAGCATTTAAACGTTTACTAGTTTTAATATCAAGAGGACTAGCTTCCTCAATATCCAAAGTAATTAACACTTCTTTTAACAAAGAATGCATATACTCTATTTTAAATAAATAAATAGATTTGTCAGTGTCAATGTCTGAGGAAGGATCTTCTGAATCAGATAGATCCTCATCAGAAGTGGATAATTCTTTATGTTGTCGGTCATTTGAAATTTCATCAACTTTATGAGAAGTTTTAAAAGACCTCTTACGCTTATTAGAAGGTGGAAATGCAGACAAAGCCTTCTGAATAGAATCAGTAACAAAATCTTTAAAATTCAAAGGTATATCATTGTACATTAGAAGTTGAAGAAACTGCAACTGGCAATGTACTATTACTGATGGACACTATCTGCATGTAAAAGTTTATCATGACAACTATTACAAATTACATTCGGAGATATAATCTCCACAATTTTACAACAAATGCACTTAGCTTTGGTAGAACCGATGTCAGGCAGCAAAGTTCCAGCAGATACTTCTGAAGCAGGATCAGATTGAGACATCTTGCAGAATGTAAAAGAAAAAACAACATATAAAGTAAAATTATCAATTTCCTTAAATGACAGTTTCAGGAATGGAAAAAAATGCAAATAGCATAGCCCTCTGACTTAGAAAAAAGACAAGAGGCAAAAGCAATGGGGCCATAAATAATGAAAAAAGTTTGGCACCAGTATGACGCACAATGTAACTTGAATTTTTTTTGGCGCCAACCATTTCCGGTAGTGACACACTCACGTCACTAACGACGCAACCCTGTGTGAACCCCTGCGTCAACTACGACGCCGGAAATTATGAACTTGTGTCAACGGACGTGCCCTTTTTGCGCCAAGACAAGAATGACGCAATAAAGTGTGGCATTTAGCGCACCCGCGAGCCTAAGACAGCCCGCAATTTAAAACAAGTAGTCAATTGAAAAAAAGACCCCAGGAAAGAAAAATATTTCATCAATATTAACTTTCCCAAATATGAAACTGACAATCTGCAAAATGAAATACATGAACCTGACTCATGGCAAATATAAGTACAAAACATATATTTAGAACTTTATATAAATGCATAAAGTGCCAAACCATAGCTGAGGTGTCTTAAGAAATAAAAACATACTTACCAAAGACACCCATCCACATATAGCAGATAGCCAAACCAGTACTGAAACAGTTATCAGTAGAGGTAATGGTATATGAGAGTATATCGTCGATCTGAAAAGGGAGGTAGGAGATGAATCTCTATGACCGATAACAGAGAACCTATGAAATAGACCCCCCCCCCGTACTCTGAGAGGAATCGGGCTTCAAAATGCTGAGAAGCGCATGTCAACGTAGAAATCTTAGCACAAACTTACTTTACCACCTCCATAGGAGTCCAAGTTTGTAAAACTGAATTGTGGGTGTGGTGAGGGGTGTATTTATAGGCATTTTGAGGTTTGGGGAACTTTGCCCCTCCTGGTAGGATTGTATATCCCATACGTCACTAGCTCATGGACTGCCAATTACATGAAAGAAATTTAAGCTGCCTTTGTCGGGTTCATATATGTGTTTCTCTGGAATATCACAGCCAGTGCCTCACCAGCCTCTGACCTCACTGCACGTCACTGATTGCCACTGACTATTCAAAAGGTAATACTCGATGGCATTGAAGAGCGAAAGTCTGGCTATCACATATACATTGGCTTGTATAGCACTCCAAAGTGTGTGTAGACTGTTATAAGCAAAAATACTGCACTATAAGCAAAATGAAACAGACAAGCTGCATTAACAAGGAAATGAGCACCATTAATCCATCTATGGCCTTTTCAAACTGTCAAATACCATTTGTATATATAATCTTAAAGGGATACTGTTAGGTGTTGTTTTCAGGGGGGGAGTGTCAGTCAGGACTAGGCCTCGGACACACCGTACCAACTGGAAATGAATATATTATTTGATAATGATATCCTAGATAACAGCACTTCAGACCATGCAGCAATGAGTCTAAAACCATTCTCTTTTATTGAAAGATACAAGGCATGTCTTATAGATGACAATTACAGCATATGGGGTTAACATGATGACACGTTATGACCGCGTCATTTTACACAGTGTTTGTCAGGAAAAACACTAGCTAGAAACAATATTTCTATAGTCATAATAAGGAAGGCATCTATAAGCAAAGCAAGGTTATTTGAGCATCTTATAGAGAGAGTACTTTACAGGCGTTGTGCCAGGAACATCTGCAAGGCCAACCTAGCTCTAACAAACTAATAACAAATATATATTTCTACAGAATTATTGCTATAATAAATATTATTCAGACAAGATGGATGCCAAAGACAAAATGGCAGTTAAGAACAAGATGGCGCTAGTCATGCTAACAATAATTCCTAACATACCACCCTTTTATTCTAACATAATAACATAAAAATGGAAAGGCGCAGAAAATTAGTAAAGCCTTTAACAACAGTATAAGCCTGATACTACGGTAACATGACTCTATGTGAGAATACTATAGAGAAAAGTATTCACATGTAGTGGTATAATTTTATAGGCCAATAGGGCACAATTTGTCACTGCACATAGGTGCAGCCTCTCCAATATCCTCCGCCTACCTCCCAGCATCCTCAAACTACCAGTCTATCTGCACAAAGACCCAACCAGCCCCCTATCTACCCCCAAACAACGCTGCATCTTTTATTTCTCCACCTGCATTGCTAGCACCCCCCAAAATGTCCAACAGTTCCTTGCTCAGTACATTCTCCACAGTGAAGCATGACATGGGAACAGCACAAATGTCTCTAGGTGGCCTCTGATCACTTTAAGAACAGTCTTTGTCCTCTCAGAGTGCTCCACCTTCTTCAGACACTTTGCTTCAATACCATAGTCCATGTGCAATAGGGGTGCTTATCCAGTGTTCTTCTGCAGGTAGATGCTGGAAGTCTGATGGTTTGTTCATGGGGTAGACAAGGTAGCCAGTGGATGCCCATAGCAAGCAGACACTCGAGTCAGGAGTCTAAGAAGGAAACAAAACAGCACAAAATGAGTACACACCCCAATACATCACAATTATGTCCAAATAAAACTTCTTTCACCTTTTTTGTAAGCATCACAATTCCTTTAGCTTAACTCATCCTATGTCCTTTAAAACCAAGAAAACATTGTAGATATATAATACAAAACTAAATACATTAATACTTTTACAGAGAATAACTCACAGCTTCTCTATACAATTTGAATGATACTTCATGAATACTAAGCAAGTGAAAACTGCTAGACTTCACCAAGAGGCTGAATGGCTATGCTAAGTAACACATAATTTCATAACACAGCTCCAATAAGAGCCATGGTAGGTAGAAAATATACCATCAATATAACTATAATTATGCTACTCCCTAAACAAATATTTATCTGTAAAATTATTTCTATCTGAGACGTGTCCTCACTGCGTTCCATAGGGTGGAGGGTCTAAAATATTCTGATATATTGCAGCATCTTCTTTAAACTATAAAGGTGCAAACATATTTTCTATACTCAGTGGGACATTCAATAGGTTACAATACTGCAAGGTTTAGAGTTTTACTTATCTAGAGGGTTATTTTGTTAAGTACATAAACTACAATGTGCACTAATACAAATAAGGCATACTTTTCTGCAGACAAAACTATATGACTTCTTTTAACTAATATGATCAACCAAAACTAACACAAATACAAAAGCATACAAAACAAGAAATATAAGTAAACAAGTTAAAACAATACTCCCCTAATTTAATTGGCTGACTCTGTAACAGCGTAACAGGTCCTCAATATCAACAGGCAAGGCACAGTCCAGAGAAGGATAGTCTTTATGTTTTGAAGACACACATCATAGGAAATAGTCATAGATTACCCAGAGGCCAGTTCTGGGGCTGGTACCAGCATGCAAAGCAAAGAATTGATCCAAAGATAGTTCAGCAACTTTTTACTGAAGTATGGTGGTTAAAACAAGCTTTTATCTTCATTTTTTCTCTCTTTAAAAGGTTTACTTGCATTCAATCTTCAATCTTTTGGAGAGTGCACTATGGAATTTTATCTGTACAGATTTGACCTAAATATGAAAAACTCAAAAATAATTCAGTTAGTGTCTTTAATCTCTGGATACCACTTCATGATCTCATCCTGCAAATACAAATATTGTGTTAAGAACAAAATAGAAAAATAAAAACACAATTTATGCTTACCTGATAAATTTATTTCTCTTGTGGTGTATCCAGTCCACGGATCATCCATTACTTGTGGGATATTCTCATTCCCAACAGGAAGTTGCAAGAGGACACCCACAGCAGAGCTGTAATATAGCTCCTCCCCTAACTGTCATAGCCAGTCATTCGACCGAAAACAAGCCGAGAAAGGAGGAACCATAGGGTGTAGTGGTTACTGTAGTTTAAATTTAAAAATTACCTGCCTTAAAATGACAGGGCGGGCCGTGGACTGGATACACCACAAGAGAAATACATTTATCAGGTAAGCATAAATTGTGTTTTCTCTTGTAAGGTGTATCCAGTCCACGGATCATCCATTACTTGTGGGACACCAATACCAAAGCTAAAGTACACGGATGAAGGGAGGGACAAGGCAGGAACTTAAATGGAAGGAACCACTGCCTGTAAAACCTTTCTCCCAAATATAGCCTCCGAAGAAGCAAAAGTATCAAATTTGTAAAATTTTGAAAAAGTATGAAGCGAAGACCAAGTCGCCGCCTTGCAAATCTGTTCAACAGAAGCCTCATTTTTAAAGGCCCAAGTGGAAGCCACAGCTCTAGTGGAATGAGCTGTAATCCTTTCAGGAGGCTGCTGTCCAGCAGTCTCATAGGCTAAGCGGATTAAGCTTCTTAGCCAAAAAGAAAAAGAGGTTTCCAAAGCCTTTTGACCTCTCCTCTGTCCAGAGTAGACAACAAACAAAGCAGATGTTTGACGAAAATCTTTAGTAGCTTGTAAGTAAAACTTTAAAGCACAGACCACGTCCAGATTGTGTAACACAAGGATGGAACCACAATCTCTTGATTGATATTCTTGTTAGATACCACCTTAGGTAAGAACCCAGGTTTGGTACGCAGGACTACCTTATCCGTATGAAAAATCAGATAAGGAGAATCACATTGTAAGGCAGATAGCTCAGAGACTCTACGAGCCGAGGAAATAGCTACCAAAAAAAGAACTTTCCAAGATAAAAGCTTGATATCTATGGAATGAAGAGGTTCAAACGGAACTCCTTGAAGAACCTTAAGAACCAAGTTTAAGCTCCATGGTGGAGCAACAGGTTTAAACACAGGCTTGATTCAAACTAAAGCCTGACAAAATGCCTGAACGTCTGGAACATCTGCCAGACGCTAGTGCGAAAGAATAGACAGAGCAAAAATCTGTCCCTTTAAGAAACTAGCTGACAATCCTTTTTCCAAACCTTCTTGGAGAAAAGATAAAATCCTAGGAATCCTGACCTTACTCCATGAGTAACCCTTGGATTCACACCAATAAAGATATCTACACCATACCTTATGGTAAATTTTCCTGGTGACAGGCTTTCGTGCCTGTATTAAGGTATCAATAACTGACTCGGAGAAGCCACGCTTTGATAAAATCAAGCATTCAATCTCCAGGCAGTCAGCCTCAGAGAAATTAGATTTGGATGGTTGAAAGGACCCTGAAGTAGAAGGTCCTGTCTCAGAGGCAGAGACCATGGTGGAAAGGATGACATGTCCACTAGATCTGCATACCAGGTCCTGTGTGGCCACGCAGGTGCTATCAGAATCACCGATGCTCTCTCCTGCTTGATCTTGGCAATCAGTCGAGGGAGCAGAGGAAACGGTGGAAACACATAAGCCAGGTTGAAAGACCAGGGCACTGCTAGAGTATCTATCAGTGTCGCCTTGGGATCTCTGGACCTGGATCCGTAACACGGAAGCTTGGCGTTCTGGCGAGACGCCATGAGATCCAGTTGTGCAAATACCTCCGGATGGAGTTCCCACTCTCCCGGATGAAAAGTCTGACGACTTAGAAAATCCGCCTCCCAGTGCTCTACACCTGGGATATGGATAGCTGATAGGTGGCAAGAGTGAATCTCTGCCCAGTGAATTATTTTTGAAACTTCTAACATCTCTAGGGAACTTCTTTTCTTTCATGTAATTAGCAAGAGTCCATGAGCTAGTGACGTATGGGATATACATTCCTACCAGGAGGGGCAAAGTTTCCCAAACCTCAGAATGCCTATAAATACACCCCTCACCACACCCACAATTCAGTTTTACAAACTTTGCCTCCGATGGAGGTGGTGAAGTAAGTTTGTGCTAGATTCTACGTTGATATGCGCTCCGCAGCAAGTTGGAGCCCGGTTTTCCTCTCAGCGTGCAGTGAATGTCAGAGGGATGTGAGGAGAGTATTGCCTATTTGAATGCAGTGATCTCCTCCTACGGGGTCTATTTCATAGGTTCTCTGTTATCGGTCGTAGAGATTCATCTCTTACCTCCCTTTTCAGATCGACGATATACTCTTATATATACCATTACCTCTGCTGATTCTCGTTTCAGTACTGGTTTGGCTTTCTACAAACATGTAGATGAGTGTCCTGGGGTAAGTAAATCTTATTTTCTGTGACACTCTAAGCTATGGTTGGGCACTTTGTTTATAAAGTTCTAAATATATGTATTCAAACATTTATTTGCCTTGACTCAGAATGTTCAACTTTCCTTATTTTTCAGACAGTCAGTTTCATATTTGGGATAATGCATTTGAATTAAATCATTTTTTCTTACCTTCAAAAATTTGACTCTTTTTTTCCTGTGGGCTGTTAGGCTCGCGGGGGCTGAAAATGCTTCATTTTATTGCGTCATTCTTGGCGCAGACTTTTTTTGCCCAAAAATTATTTTCCGTTTCCGGCGTCATACGTGTCGCCGGAAGTTGCGTCATTTTTTTGAAGTTATTTTGCGCCAAAAATGTCGGCGTTCCGGATGTGGCGTCATTTTTGGCGCCAAAAGCATTTAGGCGCCAAATAATGTGGGCGTCTTATTTGGCGCTAAAAAATAAGGGCGTCGCTTTTGTCTCCACATTATTTAAGTCTTATTTTTTCATTGCTTCTGGTTGCTAGAAGCTTGTTCTTTGGCATTTTTTTCCCATTCCTGAAACTGTCATTTAAGGAATTTGATCAATTTTGCTTTATATGTTGTTTTTTCTCTTACATATTGCAAGATGTCTCACGTTGCATCTGAGTCAGAAGATACTACAGGAAAATCGCTGTCTAGTGCTGGAGCTACCAAGCTAAGTGTATCTGCTATAATTTTTGGTATCTGTTTCTCCAGCTGTTGTTTGTATTGCATGTCATGACAAACTTATTAATGCAGATAAAATTTCCTTTAGTACTGTTATATTACCTGTTGCTGTTCCGTCAACATCTAATTTTCAGAGTGTTCCTGATAAACATAAGAGATTTTATTTTTTAAATCCATTAAGAAGGCTATGTCTGTTATTTCTCCTTCTAGTTTACATAAAAGTCTTTTAAAACTTCGCTTTTTTCAGATGAATTTTTAAATGAACATCATCATTCTGATACTGATAATGGTTCTTCTGGTTCAGAGGTTTCTGTCTCAGAGGTTGATGCTGATAAATCTTTGTATTTGTTCAAGATGGAATTTATTCATTCTTTATTTAAAGAAGTATTAATTGCATTAGAAATAGAGGATTTTGGTCCTCTTGATACTAAATCTAAACGTTTAAATAAGGTTTTTAAATCTCCTGTAGTTATTCCAATAGTGTTTAATCTCCCTGATGCTATTTCTGAAGTAATTTCCAGGGAATGGAATAATTTGGGTAATTCTTTTACTCCTTCTAAACGTTTAAGCAATTATATCCTGTGCCATCTGACAGATTAGAGTTTTTTTGGGACAAAATCCCTAAGGTTATGGGGCTGTCTCTACTCCTGCTAAATGTGCTACTATTCCTACGGTAGATAGTAATTCATTTTAAGGATCCTTTAGATAGGAAAATTGAATCCTTTCTAAGAAAAGCTTACTTATGTTCAGGTAATCTTCTTAGACCTGCTATATTTTTTGCGGATGTTGCTGCAGCTTCAACTTTTTGGTTAGAAGCTTTAGCGCAACAAGTAACAGATCATAATTTTATAGCATTATTATTATTCTATAACATGCTAATAATTTTATTGGTGATACCATCTTTTGATATCATTAGAGTTGATGTCAGGTATATGTCTCTAGCTATTTTAGCTAGAAAAGCTTTATGGATTAAACTTGGAATGCTGATATGTCTTCTAAGTCAACTTTGCTTTCCTTTTCTTTCCAGGGTAATAAATTATTATTTCAACTGTTTCTGGAAGGAAGGGAACTTTTTTACCAAAGGATAAAAAATCTAAGGTAAATTTAGGTCTAATAATCATTTTTCGTTCCTTTCCTCACAATAAGGAACAAAAGCCTGATCCTTCATCCTCAGGAGCGGTATCAGTTTGGAAACTATTTCCAGTTTGGAATATATCCAAGCCTTATAGAAAACCTATAGCCAGCTCCTAAGTACCCATGAAGGTGCGGACCTTATTCCAGCTCAGCTGGTATGGGGCAGATTACGTTTTCTTCAAAGAAATTTTGATCAATTCCGTTCTCAATTTCTGGTTTTAGAACATTGTTTCAGAAAGGTACAGCATTGGCTTCAGTTAAGGCCTCCTGCTAAGAGATTTTTTTCTTTCCCATGTCCCAGTTAACACAGCAAAGGCTCAGCATTTCTGAAATGTGTTTCAGATCTAGAGTTGGCTGGAGTAATTATGCCAGTTCCAGTTCTGGAACAGGGGCTGGGGTTTTATTTTATCTCTTCATTGTACCAAAGAAGGTCAATTCCTTCAGACCAGTTCCGGATCTATCAATATTGAATCGTTATGTAAGGATTCCAACATTCAGTTTCTGTAGGACTGTCCTGCCTTTTGTTTAGCAAGGGCATTATATGTCTACAATAGATTTACAGGATGTGTATCTGCATATTCCGATTCATCCAGATCACTTTTAGTGTCTGAGATTCTCTTTTTAGACAAGCATTACCAGTTTTGTGGCTCTAGCCTCAGTTCCAAGAATTTTTTTCAAAGGTTCTCGGTGCCCTTCTTTCTGTAATCAGAGAACAGGGTTTTGGTATTTCCTTATTGGACGATATCTGGGTACTTGCTCAGTCTTCTCATTTTCGAAGAATCTCATACGAATCGACTTGTGTTGTTTCTTCAAGTTCATGGTTGGAGGATCAATTTACTAATCAGTTCATTGATTCCTCAGACAAGGGTAACCTTTTTAGGTTTCTAGAATAGATTCAGTGTCTATGACTCTGTCCTTGTCAGACAAGAGAAGTTTAACATTGATTTCAGCTTGTCAAAACCTTCAGTCACATTCATTCCCTTTGGTAGCCTTATGCATGGAAATTTTAGGTCTTAGGACTGCCGCATCAGATGCGATCTCCTTTGCTCGTTTTCACATGCGACCTCTTCAGCTCTGTATGCTGAACCAATGGTGCAGGGATTACTCAAAGATATCTCACTTAATATCTTTAAACCGATTATACGACACTCTCTGACATGGTGCACAGATCACCATTGTTTAGTTCAGGGGGCTTCTTTGTTCTTCCGACCTGGACTATAATCTCAACAGATGCAAGTCTTACAGGTTGGGGAGCTGTGTGGGGGTATCTGACGGCACAAGGGGTTTGGGAATCTCAGGAGGTGAGATTTCCGATCAATATTTTGGAACTCTGTGCAATTTCAGAGCTCTTCAGTCTTGGCCTCTTCTGAAGAGAGAGTTGTTCATTTGTTTTCAGATAGACAATGTTACAACTGTGGCATACATCAATCATCAAGGAGGGACTCACAGTCCTCTGGCTATAAAAGAAGTATCTCGAATTTTGGTTTGGGCGGAATCCAGCTCCTGTCTAATCTCTGCGGTTCATATCCCAGGTATGGACAATTGGAAAGCGGATTATCTCAGTCGCCAAACGTTGCACCTGGGCGAATGGTCTTCACCCAGAGGTATTTCCTCAGATTGTTCAAATGTGGGAACTCCCAGAAACAGATCTGATGGCTTCTCATCTAAACAAGAAACTTCCCTGGTATCTGTCCGGATCCAGGGATCCTCGGGCGGAGGCAGTGGATGCATCATCTCTTCCTTACAAGTGTCATCCTGCCTATATATTTCCGCCTCTAGTTCTTCTTCCAAGGGTATTCTCCAATATTCTAAGGAATGCTCGTTTGTCCTGCTGGTAGCTCCAGCATGGCCTCACAGGTTTTGGTATGCGGATCTTGTCCGGATGGCCTCTTGCCAGCTGTGGATTCTTCCGTTAAGACCAGTCTTTCTGTCTCAAGGTTCTTTTTTCCATCAGGATCTCAAAACCTTAATTTTAAGGTGTGGAGTTTGAACGATTGATTCTTGGTCAAAGAGGTTTCTCTGACTCTGTGATTGATACTATGTGACAGGCTCGTAAATCTGTATCTAGAGAGATATATTATAGAGTCTGGAAGACTTATATTTCTTCAGGATGGTTTAGATAAAGGTTTGTCCGCAAGTTTCTTGAAAGACAAATCTCTGCTCTTTCTGTTCTTTTTCACAGAAGGATTGCTAATCTTCCTGATTTTCATTGTTTTGTACAAGCTTTGGTTCGTATAAAACCTGTCATTAAGTCAATTTCTCCTCCTTGGAGTTTGAATTTGGTTCTGGGGGCTCTTCAAGCTCCTCCTTTTGAACCCATGCATTTTTTGGTCATTATATTACTTTCTTGGAAAGTTTTGTTTCTTTTGGCCATCTCTTCTGCCAGAAGAGTCTCTGAATTATCTACTCTTTTTTGTGAGTCTCCTTTTCTGATTTTGCATCAGGATAAGGCGGTGCTGCGAACTTCTTTTGAATTTTTTACCTAAGGTTGTGAATTCTAACAACATTAGTAGAGAAATTGTGGTTCCTTTATTATGTCCTAATCCTATAAATTCTAAGGAGAAATCATTGCATTCTTTGGATGCTGTTAGAGCTTTGTAATATTATGTTGAAGCTATTAAGTCTTTCCGAAAGACTTCTAGTCTTTTTGTCATCTTTTCCGGTTCTAGAAAAGACCAGAAAGGTTCTGCCATTTCTTTGGCATCTTGGTTGAAATCTTTATTTCATCATGCCTATGTCGAGTCGGGTAAAACTCCGCCTCAAAGGATTACAGCTCATTCTACTAGGTTAGTTTCTACTTCCTGGGCGTTTAAGAATGAAGCTTCGGTTGATCAGATTTGCAAAACAGCAACTTGGTCCTCTTTGCATACTTTTACTAAATTCTACCATTTTGATGTGTTTTCTTCTTCTGAAGCAGTTTTTGGTAGAAACGTACTTCAGGCAGTGGTTTCAGTTTGAATCTTCTGCTTATGTTTTTTCATTAAAAATTTTATTCTGGGTGTGGATTATTTTCAGCAGGAATTGGCTGTCTTTATTTTATCCCTCCCTCTCTAGTGACTCTTGTGTGGAAAGATCCACATCTTGGGTAATCATTATCCCATACGTCACTAGCTCATGGACTCTTGCTAATTACATGAAAGAAAACATAATTTATGTAAGAACTTACCTGATAAATTCATTTCTTTCATATTAGCAAGAGTCCATGAGGCCCGCCCTTTTTTGTGGTGGTTTTTGATTTTTTTGTATAAAGCACAATTATTCCAATTCCTTATTTTATATGCTTTCGCACTTTTTTCTTATCACCCCACTTCTTGGCTATTCGTTAAACTGAATTGTGGGTGTGGTGAGGGGTGTATTTATAGGCATTTTAAGGTTTGGGAAACTTTGCCCCTCCTGGTAGGAATGTATATCCCATACGTCACTAGCTCATGGACTCTTGCTAATATGAAAGAAATGAATTTATCAGGTAAGTTCTTACATAAATTATGTTGTTCCCCCTCGATGGTTGATGTAAGCTACAGTCGTGATGTTGACCGACTGAAATCTGATGTACCTCAGAGTTGCTAACTGAGGCCAAACCTGAAGAGCCTTGAATATCGCTCTTAGTTCCAGAATATTTATTGGAAGGAGAGACTCCTCCTGAGTCCACGATCCCTGAGCCTTAAGGGAGTTCCAGACTGCACCCCAACCTAGAAGGCTGGCATTTGTTGTTACAATAGTCCAATCTGGCCTGCGAAGGTCATACCTTTGGACAGATGGACCCGAGATAGCCACCAGGGAAGAGGATCCCTGGTCTCTTGGTCCAGATTCAGTTGAGGGGCCAAATCTGTGTAATCCCCGCTCCACTGACTGAGCCTGCATAGTTGCAGTGGTCTGAGATGTAAGCGTGCAAACGGCACTATGTCCATTGCCGCTACCATTAAGCCGATTACTTCCATACACTGAGCCACCAAAGGGCGCGGAATGGAATGAAGAACCCAACAGGAATTTAGAAGCTTTGATAACCTGGACTCCGTCAAGGTAAATTTTCATTTCTACAGAATCTATCAGAGTCCCTAGAAAGGAAACTCTTGTGAGTGGGGATAGAGAACACTTTTCCTCGTTCACTTTCCACCCATGCAATCTCAGAAATGCCAGTACTACGTCCGTATGAGACTTGGCAATTTGGAAGTTTGACGCCTGTATCAGGATGTCATCTAAATAAGGGGCTACTGCTATGCCCCACGGCCTTAGGACCGCCAAAAGCGACCCTAGAACCTTTGTAAATATTCTTGGGGCTGTAGCTAATCCAAAGGGAAGAGCTACAACTGGTAATGCCTGTCTTGAAAGGCAAACCTGAGAAACCGATGATGATCTTTGTGTATCGGAATGTGAAGATAAGCATCCTTTAGATCCACTGTAGTCATATATTGACCCTCCTGGATCAGTGGTAGGATGGTAAGAATAGTTTCCATCTTGGACGGAACTTTGAGGAATTTGTTTAAGATCTTTAGATCCAAAATCGGTCTGAAGGTTCCCTCTTTTTTGGGAACCACAGATTTGAGTAAAAACCCTGTTCCTGTTCCTCCTTTGGAACTGGATGGATCACTCCCATAACTAGGAGGTCTTGTACACAGTGTAAGAATGCCTCACTCTTTATCTGGTTTGCAGATAATTGTGAAAGGTGAAATCTCCCTTTTGGGGGGGAAGCTTTGCAGTCCAGAAGATATCCCTGGGATATAATTTCCAGCGCCCAGGGATCCTGAACATCTCTTGCCCACGCCTGGGCGAAGAGTGAAAGTCTGCCCCCTACTAGATCCGTTACCGGATAGGGGGTCGTTCCTTCATGATGTCTTAGAGGCAGCAGCAGGCTTTTTGACCTGCTTACCTTTTTTCCAGGTCTGGTTTGGTCTCCAGACCGTCTTGGATTGAGCAAAAGTTCCCTCTTGTTTATTATTAGAGGAAGTTGCACCTGCCTTGAAGTTTCGAAAGGCATGAAAATTAGACTGTTTGGGCCTAGATTTGGACCTGTCCTGAGGAAGGGCACAACCTTTTCCTCCCGTGATATCAGCAATAATCTCCTTCAAACCAGGCCCGAATAGGGTCTGCCCCTTGAAGGGAATATTAAGTAGCTTAGATTTTAAAGTCACGTCAGCTGACCATGATTTAAGCCATAGCGCTCTGCGCGCCTGTATAGCAAAACCAGAATTCTTAGCCGTTAGTTTATTCAAATGAACAATGGCATCAGAAATAAAATAATTGGCTAGCTTAAGTGCTCTAAGTTTGCCAAGTATGTCATCCAATGGAGTCTCTACCTGTAAAGCCTCTTCCAGAGACTCAAACCAGTATGCCGCAGCAGCAGTGACAGGGGCAATGCATGCAATGGGCTGTAGGATAAAACCTTGTTGAATAAATATTTTCTTAAGGTAACCTTCTAATTTTTTATCCATTGGCTCTAAAAAAGCACAACTGTCCTCGACAGGGATAGTAGTACGCTTTGCTAGAGTAGAAACTGCTCCCTCCACCTTAGGGACTGTCTGCCATAAGTCCCGTGTGGTGGCGTCTATTGGAAAACATTTTTCTAAAAATAGGAGGGGAAGAGAACGGCACACCTGGTCTATCCCATTCCTTATTAATAATTTCTGTAAACCTTTTAGGTATTGGAAAAACATCAGTACACACCGGCACTGCAAAGCATTTATCCAGTCTACAAAATTTCTCTGGCACTGCAATGGTATCACAGTCATTCAGAGCAGCTAAAACCTCCCTAAGTAACACGCAGAGGTGTTCAAGCTTAAATTTAAATGTAGAAATATTAGAATCAGGTATCTTTCCTGAGTCATTAACATCACCCACTGACTGAAGCTCTCCTTCCTCAGCTTCTGCATATTGTGAGGCAGTATCAGACATGGTTCTTAAAGCGTCTGTATGCTCTGCATTTTGTCTCACCCCCGAGCTATCTCGCTAACCTCTAAGTTCAGGTAGTCTGGCTAATACCGCTGACAGTGTATTATCCATGACTGCCGCCATGTCTTGTAAAGTAAACGCTATGGGCGCCCTAGATGTACTTGGCGCATTTGAGCGTGAGTCCCTTGGGCGGGAGTCAAAGGGTCTGACACGTGGGGAGAGTTAGTCGGCATAACTTTCCCCTCGTCAGATTCCTCTGGTGATAATTTTTTTAAAAACAGAATATGATCTTTATTGCATAAAATGAAATCAGTACATTTGGTACACATTCTAAGAGGGGGTTCCACCATGGCTTTTAAACATAATGAACAAGGGGTTTCTTCTATGTCAGACATGTTTATACAGACTAGCAATGAGACTAGCAAGCTTGGAAAACACTTTAAATCAAGTTAACAAGCAAATATAAAAAACGGTACTGTGCCTTTAAGAGAAATTTTGTCAGAATTTGAAAAACAGTGAAAAAATGCAGTAAATCAAACAAAATTTTTACAGTGTATGTAATAGGCTAGCAGAGCATTGCATCCACTTGCAAATGGATGATTAACCCCTTAGTTCAAAAAACGGATAAAAAAAAAAACGAAATAGTTTTTTTTTTTTTTTAACAGTCACAACCAACTGCCACAGCAAGCTGTGGTCCTACCTTCCCCAATAAACGACTTTGGAAAGCCTTTGAGCCCTTTATAGATGTCCTATAGCATACAGGGGACTCCTGAGGGAAGCTGGATGTCACAGTTTGTAATTTTAACTGCACCAACTGTAACTTTTATACTATAACAGTGGAAAGCCTCAGTAAAACTGTTTCTAGTCAAAATTTAAGCCAGCCATGTGGAAAAAACTAGGCCCCAATAAAGTTTTATCACCAATGCATATATAAAAACGATTAAACATGCCAGCAAATGTTTATATTGCAATATCATAAGGGTATTACCCCTGGGAGTAAGCATGATACCAGTCATTATTAAATCACTGTATTCAGGCTTAACTTACATTAATCCGGTATCAGCAGCATTTTCTAGTGTTTTCCATCTCTAGAAAAAATTATAACTGCACATACCTGATAGCAGAATAAACTGCACGCCATTCTCTCGCTGAAGTTACCTCATCTGTGTAATCCCCTCAGACATATGTGAGAATAGCAATGGATCTTAGTTACAACCTGCTAAGATCATAGAAACCTCAGGCAGATTCTTCTTCTATTTACTGCCTGAGATAAAATAGCACAACTCCGGTACTATTTAAAAATAACAAACTTTTGATTGAAGAAAATAAACTAACTATATTTAACCACTCTCTCCTACAACATCCTAGCTTGTTGAGAGTTGCAAGAGAATGACTGGGTATGACAGTTAGGGGAGGAGCTATATTACAGCTCTGCTGTGGGTGTCCTCTTGCAACTTCCTGTTGGGAATGAGAATATCCCACAAGTAATGGATGATCCGTGGACTGGATACACCTTACAAGAGAAAACATTTTAGGTTCACTTTATTACTTAAAATAATAATCACCCAAATCACATAAAGATACTCAGCAATACTCATCAATACTTCCCCCTTGTGTGCGTAAAACATCACATGTGGCACGCAAACACAATATAACCCGAAACTAAAAGACCATTCATGCACTCCACTCATGCATGTAGTATACTATTCTTAATAGCAGGCAAAATCAACTACACCTCAAAATTCCATTCATACAGCACGCTTCCACACGCAATCATGAAAGAGAAAAACATAATTTCTAAGAAAACATTTAAAACTAATTGTCCGTTCCACAAAACAAAACATTAACAGCCAACACAAACTTGAAACAACCACAATTAACCTGAAATTCAACACATATACTAATACATTCACTGAAACACAGCACTCACAAAACACTACAAATAATTAAAATCCTATAACAACCATCTATATCCTGGTTCTGCAAATTCTACCATGCACAATACTATGAGATAATACTAATGATGAAATCACTTCAGATGAGCAATAAACTCCAGTTGCATATTTACAAATAAAATCCCCAACCATAAATTTACAAAAGAACACACAAACATCTAAGTACCCTATTTTGGGAAAGATCAGATAATAATGGTACAGCCACTGTTCTATATAGCTCCTGCTCGCATGCACAGTGCAAATCCACTGTTAAATAAATCAGATGTGGCACAAATAATTTGTGAAAAGCTCTGGAATCCAATTTATACTTTTACATAACAAAATTTTTAATAAATACACAATTATTTGATTTAACTTTGTTTTATAATTTGATATTCACCATTTTGCAGCTCTCTAGCTAAATATAACAATTGTATATAACAAAAAAATGAGCTTTCTACAAAAGAATAATAATAATTTACACGAATAGATGAAAAGGACAGTTTGTCTAAAAAAATTCCCCCTTTAACTTTTTCTCAATGATCCACTGTCCTCACTTATAATAAAAATGTATACTGACGTCCATTAAATAGTCTAAGCAAACACAGCCAGCATAAAAAAAAAACACACACACTCACAGTGGGGTGCAGGATTGTTAAAGGGACATTTTGCCCCAAAAAATGAAAAAGATATCTGTAACTGAAACTTCTGACATAGTTAAATATACTAGTGTTAGGCTTACAGTAAACCTCATTTTCTCTCTCTGTAAATATTTCTTTAAAATCTCAGATTTTATATCAGTTTGCCTGTATCCCTTTAAATATTTTCTCTTCTTTTCCCTTTCCCGCTAGTCTCACATATCGCAACACCAAGATTGCATCAGTTCAATTTGCGTTACAGAGAGAATTAAAGTTACACTGCGTAAATGTCTGCTATATAAACGGCAGATTAAAAATATATACAAGAAAAGGTTGCAAAAATATGCTTATTATCTGAAATTCAACCCATTGCAATAACTGTGTCTTGAAAGCACAAAAACCATCTACTTCATATATACAAATAAACTTGCAAATGCAATTTCTCCTATATTTTATACTATTCAGCTTGTATAACAAGCCATTGAAAATACATTAATATCAAAACTATGATACAGTGTACTGTCCCTTTAAGGAGTAACCATTTATCATGTAAATTACATATGTATACCCTAGCCATGATTAGGAAACTTGTATTATTTACCACAAAAATTCTACTGCTTTACTGTATCATAACCTGCATATTTAAATGAGAGCCATCACAGCATAAATAACACCCATTTATATTAAAACTTCTACTGAATTAATTTACTTGCAACAGAAACGGACCCAAATACGTTTAGATAAATTTTAATGATATTCAGCTTATAACCATATTTTATCTTTTCCACTAACTCCTTGCACAAATCTTGCAAATACAACATACTTGAATCAACCTGTTAATCTTTTTCATTTACCAGAACATGACCGAAAGTCACACAATCATCCACACATTCACAAATCCCTTAATTAGTTCACTTGCAGAAACAATATATTGATATGCCGCAACATGTGGACAATTTCTTCATTTGCATACAACAGATATCACTTAAAACTAAAAACTGTTATTAAATAACACACATAATTAAGAACATGCTGATGACTTTAAAATAAAATTCTAATAATAATACTACAAAATACCTCATTACAACGTTTGCTTTCTTAGCTAAGAAACTAGCCTAAATAATTACCATACAGAAAGAAAAATGCACCAAGGTCATTTTTACAGCAATACACACATACGAGCTCATATCATCTTGCATACCAGAAATTCACTCCCTACATTTATTCTTACGCAATTTCAACATACATCAAACTCTTAGTGACACAGAAAACGCATTAACAGTCTCTTTCCTTCTCAGGAAAACATATATTTCATAACATACCAAAGACATGTAAAAATACAATAAGATTAACTTTCCACCAAATTTAAAATGTATTTGAAAGTGTCCGAATTTGCAAGGAATGACCATTTTCCCAGCAAACTGAGAAATTTCACACAGGATAATACATTTTTTTTTTTTTACAGTAAATCTTTTACACGTCATACCAGACACAGTGAGAACCGACAGATCAACACTCATTACACATAAAATACACAAAATCTCCTTTTCATTACTGCAAACACGCATACAAAATAAGAAAGTTTTACAAACGGAGCTTCTGTAACAGTTTTTTTTTCTTTCGCTGACTCTACACAGCTGTGCTAACTGACAGTTTTATAATCCCCCTCCCTTTCTGGAGTGGATATCCCTCTGCCTGAAATGCTTCTGTTAACCCCTTTGTAGACATTAAAAATGCAATGACCTGCTCATTTTCTGTATGCATTATTATCAATATTTTGCTATGAGCGGACCCCATTTTTTTAACAACACAATAAGAGCAGCAATGCTAAAATGCACAGTCACTTAATATTTTCTAAGCACAGCACAGCACAGCACAATCATATAGCAATAAAAGCAAGCAAGCACCAAACAGTAATTCAAGTCCAGTGATAGGTAACAAAAAACTCTACTTATAGTTATGTATATAGGGACAACTTCAACACAGATGAGACTCAAACTCACCATAACAAAGCGATGCCAACTTGCCCGGGGGACTAAGAACCTCCCGTCAAATGCATACCAACTT